>NC_142025.1:7527732-7687017 GCF_049901735.1 Notechis scutatus | reverse complement strand
TTAATATATATGAAGAACATAGGTCTTTGGAGACATATTATGTACAATTATATGCTAACTCTAGCTTTCTTATATTCTATATTGTTAAACAGTTTGGCTTTCTATTATGAAGATTAGTTCATAGTTCATATCAAATAGATTTAGTGTATAAGTAAAATTACAGTTTTCTACTTTTGATATGGTAAAATCATGAATGATACATGGCCAGGCTGTGTCTAACATGAATTGTAGCCCTCTTTAAAGATGAAACAATCAGAAATAGCTGCTGATTACTGCCATTACCTTTAGGCCTGGTGATCCCAGGACTATTTTTTCATTAGTGCCTGTGTGATCAGGGGACACAGAGCCCAATTTGTTAGTTTCTTGTTATGGCTTATGAAAGCCATATGAGATAAATAACCAGGGCCATCTTTTAGGATTAAAGAGGTATTAAATATATGCACCCATTATTTTCTAATTTCCAATTTCATATTTTCAGCATAATTATAAATTTAAAGTATATAAAATCTTATCATTTCTGTATCCATACCAGTAGGTTTTGAAACTATGTTTGCAGTATTAAATTTCATACAAAAACTATATTTTAAGCTTCACATTTTAAAACTGTTGTCATTCTGAATACCAGTTGTTTAGAATCTAACTGAAAAAAGTGATTCTTTTAAAAAGACTTTCTAATTTGATGTGATACACTATGAATTAAGAATTAAGTTAAAATTAAGATAGAATTAGAATTAAGATAACCTATTTTGATATACTGGAAAATGCTTACATATATTGCATATGGTAACTTTAATATTGCACACCTCAGATAATAACATGCAACTAATGGAAAGCTCCCAAAGAAAGGGATATTTGAAAATTTGGGGTGTTTATACCTGTTTACTTTAGTTGTGTGATTTTAAAAGAGATAGAAAACAACAGTTAAGATTACTTAAGGGTTTTTTTTTGCTAATCTGCATAAAATATAGCAATCACATTTTATTGTGAAACAATCCCATTGAATAATATTCTGTGACTCAATCAACAATAATAAACAATATCCACCCCTTTTTAATCTCTCCTATAATTAGTCTTAAATGAATTTTTGCATATATTTTCCTCCATTGATACTCCTAAGGTCTATTTAAGCATTTCATTCCAGCTAGTAGTATTTCAGAAAACTTAAGGTCCTCAGGCTTTTGGAAATGAATACCATACCAACACCATGTTCACTTCCTATTCAGTCCTCAGTCAGAGCTTCGACAGGTTTACCAGCTCTATTGATTAGAAATATACAGTATTTAGGAATCCCCCTAGAATCTATAATCTTTAGTTATATATCATCTTAGTTTCCTCATTTCAATAGAAGTTCAGAATCCCTCCATTATATTTGTTTTTCCACAAATATAATCAACAGGCTGGTCTATCTATTTGTATTGGAAATGAATGCAAGCTTGCTTATGATGTTACTTTTCATAACCATCTAATTATGAAGTGAATGTAAATGTGGGACTGCCCCTCCTTGAGGTTATCTGCTCATTCTGTTAAGTTAGATAAGGTCCGCACACTCCAGGTCTCTTCCCTTAAATCTTGTTACCTGATGTGTGCCTTCTCAGTGGATACCCCAAGGCTACTCTTTTAGCCTTCTGGAAGGTCAGGGCCGTAAAGATTTGGCTCTTCTCCCAAATATTGGGTTATGATCGGGATTGAGATGGGAACTTGTTTGGTCTGGTGCCTGGGGAAAGGGTACATTTATACAGTGTTTATTTATCTTTTTTTAAGGATTGTTATGAAATCATTTAAAATCATTATATGAGATAAGTAGCCATATAAGTCTTATATATGCACACCTACAGTTTCAGTTGTAGAAAGGTTGTATATATGTAAATTCACTGAGAGATCCAGAAAGAGATAAAAAAACCATGTAAGCAATATTTGATGCTTTCAAGTAGCAGTTATATTCTATCCCACTAATATCTAAATGTTTCATAGTCTTAAAATGAAAAAAATGTCCCAAATGATGAGATGGGTGATGTGGTTACAGATAGTAAAATGAGTGTGAAACTAGGTTCTTTTGTTAGCTGTTACGTCCTTAAATTTTTGCAGGTATTAAAAAATAAAGAAGTAGATTTCTTCTATGTATTGGAATACCTTAAATCTTGGAAAAATAGCTATTCTTTATTAACATCTATGGCACAGAAAGAATTGTTGATATTGGGATTAAAATGTTTTTATTTGTAGTTTTTATTTTTATATGTGTAATTTTATTTTTGCTTTCCAATTACATTTTGATTTTTTAAAATATTATGGACATTCCACAAAAGATAGTTTCAAAAACTTTGAAATAGATAGTTAAATAATCCTCTCATAATTAATATTTTTTTAAACTATCCTCTTCCTTCTGGTCTGTAATGAGCTGGATTTATTATTTTTTGCAAATTAAAATAGTTGTATATTGCACCAGACACCAATAAGTATGCTGTAGTATCTTCCAGCAGATAAATACAAAGGTAAAGATAAATGGACTCCCTGGAGAAGAGCCCAATGCTGGGAACGATTGAGGGCAAAAGAAGAAGAAGGGGACGGCAGAGAAGGAGGTGGCTGGATGGAGTCACTGAAGCAGTAGGCGTGAGGTTAAATGGACTCTGGGGGATGGTAGGGGACAGGAAGGCCTGGAGGAACATTGTCCATGGGGTCAAGATGGGTCAGACATGATTTTGCAACTAACAACAAAACATATAAAGATAAAGATAATACTAATATTAAATATAAAAACCTGATATTAGAATTAACAACAACTAGAATTGTTAGCAATATTTAAAAATCTCTAAAAACAGCAACAACCCAGGTAGCTGTCATTCTGGATATTCTAATGGATTGATCCTTGAGGTTATTATTTTATAGTAGTTCCAGTACTTTCTGCCTAAGAAGGCAGATGGAATGTGTGTGTGTCTGAAGGCTGCTATATAATCCCTATTGACCTGGGTATTCCACAGGTCACCATCTTCAACATCATATAAATCCTGCAATGAGGGGTTTTTGGTCTTCTCTGAGCTTGCTTGTTTTGTTGCACATGTTTCATTACCCAAACTAGGTAACATCATCATACTAATGCTAAGTCTTAAGAGTGTTAGAATCATGATATGGACCATGTTTTTTTTTTTTTAAAAAAAACCCTACTGGTAACTTTCAAGTAAAAAGGAAGAGCCTTGGTGGCACAGTGATTAGAGTGCAGTACTTCAGGCTACTTTTGCTGACAGCCGGCTTCCTGCAATTTGGCAGTTCAGATCCCATCAGGCTCAAGGTTGATTTGGCCTTCCATCCTTCTGAGGTGGGTAAAATGAGGACCCAGATTGTTGGAGGCAATATGCTGACTTTAACCGCTAGAAAGGGCTGTAAAGCACTGTAAAGCGGTATACAAGTCTAAGTGCTATTGATATTGCTAATTATTTGCAAAGTATCATCTATCATATTATGTCAATGTGTAGCAGAGAAAGGTACTTTTTAAAAAGCTAGAACTGTGTGTAGCTTGGGAATAAAGCTAAAAAAATATTCTCATTTTGCACGTCCCGCTTTCACTTGCATTAGCATGACATCATGAAATTCTGTCTTTTCCCCTATCAAACATTTTCTGCTAGAATTCAGTTTTGATGAACTTCCAAGAAATCATTAATGTGATTGCTAATCTGTCCTCGGGGCTGAGGTTATATCATAAATTGGGCCAGAAGTAAGAGACACTTTTTTTCAACCCTCCCATAATTTATTTCAAATAAAATAGTCCAGATGGATCAATTATACTTAGACAAGCTATCTGGAGGTACTTGGGAACCAAGTCATGGACAACTTTCATGAGTTAAAAATCAGTACTTTGCAGCTATAATTCTGTTGGCAGCTAAGCCAATTGGAAAGCCCAAAGGACAACTGTTACATGGGTTTGGAAGTTTTCATTCATCAGTAAAATGTCCTCTGCATTGTACATGGTTTTCAAAAGCAGCCCTGAATAGACTGCATTGCGGAAGTCCAGATGTATATGTGTAGATAAAGAGCTGATCCCATCCTATCATGCTTTATTATGTCCTGCAGGAGTGGACCAACTAGTCAAGTCCTACAGATGGTCATTTTTTTCTTTATGAAAATAAGTGATCATGATGTCTGTGGAGATTCTCAGTTACCCAGATCATAATTATTTCAAAGGTTGTTTTTTTTTCAAAACCCAACTGGGTTGCTTTTTTCCCCTAAGAAGAAAACATTTCGCTTCTCATCCCTGAAGCTTCATCCATTGTGATGGTAAGGAGATGGAAAGATAGGTTCCATCTCTGCACTATCCAGTCTCAACTGTCAATTCCTGCCCTTTTATCCCCCCACCTTCACAACTGATGAAGTTTCTTGGATGAGAAGTGAAACGTTTTCTTTTTCCTCCTCCTCAAGGAAAAAACAGCCCAGTTGCCTTTTGAAAAAAAAAAACACCATTGAAACAAGTGATTGTGAGTATTTTTATGGTGAAAATACTTTAATACTTTAATATAGAATTATATAATAATATCTAGTTCCCTTCCTAGATAAGATGTTTTAAGTGATGGAACTCTACACAATTCAAACATATTTGCAAGAGTGTGAAAACCTTTGATCTATTTCTGCTCTATTGTTGCATAGAATATATTTTTGTTGCTGTGATGAATCCTGTTCTAAAAGATGGAAATAGCATCATCAATATCCTGTGTCTTTCAGTACTTTCAAAAAGCACTGATCTTGGTTGAAACTTATACTGATTTGTGAGGATCTTTTCTTCCAATCTTCCAGTCTCTGCATTTTTCAACAGATGTTTACAGAACATCCTGCTGGAAAACAATGATCTGGGCTTGCTGCATGGGATTTGGGGTTCTACAGGCCTCATTTTGCCCATTTTTAAAAATGTTTATATAGAACTGAGTGAGGTCATTCACAAAATTAGAATGAAGTGTCGTCAGTTTACTGAAAACTTCCAAATTTACTTCTTTTTACTGGATTTCGTTGTGGGGAGATTGAAATCAATATGGAAATTTAGCAGCAACCTGGATGACAGCCAACAAACTGAACTTAGGCAGCATGGAGATTCTGTTGATTGGTGAGTCATATGATTAACAAGGTAGTAGATATACCCTCCCTCAAGGATCAGATTTGTAGCTGGGTGTGCTTCCGCATCAGGAAATATCATTGCAGCCCAAGGCTTTTTTTCCCTGTCATAAAATATCTTTTCTCAGCTCATGTTAGTTATGCCAGCCATGATGTTGTTCGTGTGTGTGTGTGTGTGTAAGTAGGTAAGTATGTCTTAGTATGTTTTTTGAACCCAGTTATTCTTTGAATAGCATAGTTTATAGCAACCCCTAACCTGTGCGGCCTCAAAATCTGTAAACGTTAACTCTCAGAATTTTCATTAATGGGCATGCTGCTTGAAGAATTATGGGAGTTAAAATCAACATAGTGTGAGGATACATAGATTAAGAAGCTTAGTTTCTCATTTAGTGTCACGTGTAAATCCTAATAACTGTAGTTTGATGAGTAAACCATGGTTAAGTTGATTTATGAATTGAGCCTAAAGATTGTATTGATTTAATTTTTATTTTGCCCATCTCATTGTAGAGTGATACTGGGTAGCTTACAAAATTGTTGTAGGTAGATAATAGCTTTGAAGAATTTTTAGATATTTCAATTGCTATAAAATGCAGTAGCTGTTGAAAAAAAAAAGTGAAATGTGAAACACAAATTTTTAAATTTTAAACTATCTGTTTACACTATTGATACTTACTTATAAAGCTCTAGCCACTTGATTGACTGTATCTTAATTCATAGAATAAATGCTAAAAATGTTAAGCTATGTTTGATTAACTATAGTTTATTGAAAAGCTCACAATTGTTTGGGTTTGCACAAGACAATGTCAAACCAGGGTTGGTGATAATATCTACAATGACAAACTACACTAAGCCAGACTTAAATAAGCCACATTAGGCTTAGAATGCTGGAAAAATACTACCATTATTTTTATTCTCTGGCTTGTCTTTGAACTCCTACCTGGAGCAGTTGAAGGAAGAAAATTCCAAGTTATGATTCCCCTACTTGTAGAAAACATTCTTCATGGAACTTTGCTAACTCCCATGTTAGGGAAACATTTTATTGGTATTCTATAAAGTAATCTGATTATTAATTATAGTTTATCACTAGGGCTGATTTTATGTTTTATTCCATCTGGTTGAAGCTGCTTCTACAAACTACAGGTGTCCCTTTGTCTCCTGTAATATGATGTAGTCATGTAATAAATGGAATAATTTAACATAGTGTACTGTGGGAAATGCAAACACAGTTGCTTGGGAGGATAGTCGCAGTGGATGAAGTTGCACAATTTGGAGGATGCTATTTTTATTGCTGAGGAACTGTGAGTGGCATACCTGGGAAATTTTTTAATAAAGAAAATACTTGTATTAATTAAAATTAGAATGTAAATATATGCATTTCACTATATACATTTTCAATGATATAGAAAATTATTTCAGAACTTCTCTTTACAAAAAGTGCAATGTGCAATGTGATATGCTCCTTTTAGAATCTATGTATTAGCACAATAATGCATCAGAAAGTTATTGAATATAGTTAGAACTTGATTTTCGAACACAGTTGAGCCCAAAACGTTGTTGCTGAGAATGATATTCAAGTAAGTTTTACCCTGTTTTGTGACTTTTCAGGAGACAGTTATTAAGTGAATCACTGAAATTGTTAGTAAAATGTTTGTAAAGTGAATCTAGCTTTCCCATTGACTTCTCTTGTCAGAAGGTTGCAAAAGGTGATCACATGACTCCAGGACCCTCAACTGTCATAAATATGTCTGAATTCTGCCATGTGACCATTAGGATGCTGCAGCAATTGTAAGTGTGAAAATAATCACAAATAACGTTTTTCAGTGTCATTGTAACTTTGAATGGTCACCAAATGAATTGTAAATCAAGGACTACATGTACTAAACTTGTTTATTAATTTTTTAAGTTACAGAATTAATGTAAAATATGATTTATTATGAAAGAAGACAATTTATCCATAGTTATGTCATATATAGATATAAACCTGAGGTGTATCAGGTGCTCCATGAGTTGATAAGGATTATTGGAGAGATTCTAAAATTTTATAGTACCAGAATTCTTGAAATAATGAAATTGTGTGGACCTCTTCCCATTATTAAAATAAATTACTTCATTGGGGTTAGAGTTAGTCAAGAAATACATACATCACTTTTAATAATTCCGTGTTAGTAATTAAATATTAATCTGTATTTCACAAGGGCTCTGAACCCACTGGGGCATGCTGCACAGACAAAGGTGAGGAGTAAAACCTGAAGCAAGTTGGATGCTTGTGTGTCAGATTATGTTTAAAACAAAATTATGACCCCTGACTTTGTTGCTTATGATGCCTAGAGTTCCTCAACCTACACTTTGAGAACATTTGAATTATGACATTGTGACACATTATTAGGATAATAATATTTCCAATCTTGGGTAACACAAACAGTGGTCAATGAAGTCATTATTTCCTTACCCTTTATCTCCAAGTTCTAGATCTTCAGGAGTTTAGTTATTACTTCATCTTATACGCTGTTCTATTTCCAAAGTCTTTGAATTGGTTCCAAATAAGAATATAAAGATAAAACATGTAAACTTAAAATCAAGAGAGCCACAACATGGCAACAAAATTTTCAGTAGTAGTTACACAGGTGAACCTAGGTATTCCCAAAATTACTCAGGCTGCTGCATGCTGGTGCATGCTGAACTAGCTGAAACATCCAATATGATCTTCAACAGCAGTCCAGCATAGAATGAATTGCAACAATAGGAGATGATAAGGCCATTAAAGATCAAGAGCAAAGGTTTCTATTACAGAGGTAGCTGTAAATAGTGCACAGAATTTAAGTGCATGAAAACCTGATCATAACCTACATGTATAGTTCAAGCAGGAGCTGTGAATTCAAGAAAACCCCCAGATTGTAATCAAGTGATCATTGTTTTTTTGTTTATATACTCTTAGTTAAATAAGGCAGTCTAATTTAACACAATTTGAAATCTTGTCAGTATGTTTTCAGGAGGAGAGGAGAGGGTCATACTATTAGTTTATAATAAAATAATTTATTTTTAATCCTTTTAATGTATTAAATATATCAGTGCATCTTGCAGCTTTTATGATTAAAGTAAAAATCCTTGTAAAAAATATAAATAAATTACTTAACTAAGTAATTAGAATCATATGACAACATAACCCTGACTAATAAAGGAGAATATTTAAAGCTCAGGACTGAAGGGAAGAGATCCTTGGTGCTCTCTGAGCCTGGCAGTTTTCTTGCAGACATTTCATTACTCAAACTATGTAACATCATCAGTGCTAATCTTAGCACTGCTACGCGCTGCCAAGCTCCAATGATGTTACCAAGCTCAGAGAACACCTAAGACTCCTCATAGCCCTATCAGGGTTATTCTTATATTAATATTGAAAACCCTGTGGAATATTTAGGCTTAACTAACTTCTACAAGACACCAGCAGCAGCTTCTTCAATGAAAATCACTCAAGATGAGTTCAGACTGCTTGGAGAAAGTGGTACCAAACCATAAACACTTCTATAGTAACATTAGATTTTTGAATTGCACCTGGAACCTATTGGCATGAATGTGGGGCTCATAAAATTGGTGCATAATACAAACAACAAGTAGACCACTACTTTCTCATTTAATTGCATTTCTGAATAATCTTCAAAGAAAGTTCCATATAGAACACTGCAGTAATCCAGACAAATTGTGATGAGGGCATGAAATAGTCCAGCAAAAAATATCTACTCCAGTGGGGCTGCTCAGGCACATCATATAAATTATGTGATTTATAAATTTAAATGTTAAAACTAGGCAAAGGACCTGCTGGCCATGACCTCCACTTCCCTTCCAGCAGCAATCAGGAATCCAAGAGGATCCCTAAATTGTAAACTTGCTCATTTGGAGGGAAGAACTTCCCCATAGAGTGACAGCATTAGAGCTAATGGGACTCTAATGATCCAGTTGTAACTCCCATTTTCAGTTCACTCAAAATTATTTTATCCTAGCTGGGCTTAATAACCTCCAGGCAGGGGACAGTTGCTGAACATTTTTAGCTAGGCCAAGAGTTTTGATATAGAATTGATGATGGTATCTCCTTCCAAAAACACTGGGTAACTTTTCCAGTGGCTTCAGGTGTGTTAAACTGGAGAAGAGATTGAGCTGTACAGCTACTGACCTCAATTATTGACTTACAGAATCAAGTGGGAATGGAACCCCAGCCTTTTCAGCCAGTCCAGGAAAAATACTATGGTCAATAGTGTTAAGGCCATTGAGAAACCTAGTGGGATCAGGATCTCATCTGTCTCCTGAAAAAAGATGATCAGAGTAACCAATGTAATTTAAGTTCCATGACCATGCCTGAATCCTGACTGGAGAGTCCAGATAATTCCTTTTGCCAGTGTACAATATGGCTGCATCCTTGAAATGGAATATCGGGACACTGGGCAAAATGGGCACATTGAGGGAAATTATGATGGAATTTCCTGATTTTGGGAATGTTAGAGGAAGTTTCCAAAATACTGTAAAACTAGGACAGTAGACATTTTTGTGGACTCAGATAAAAGATCAGCATCCTCCCCATTAAACTACTTAGGGCCTCTCTATTGCCTTTTATCTCCTTTCTATTTTAATGAATTACAGGTAGTCTTTCACTTAAAAGGACATTGAGATCAGAAGCAGCCATGTGACCAGATCCAATTTTAAAACATTTTACAGCAGTTAATTGAATCACATGGTTGTGAGACCATATCTCATGATGGTTAAGTTGATCCTGTGATCATAAGTTTGAATCCCTTCTTTTGAATGGACCCACAAATTTTGGTCTTAAAAAAGTACTAAATCATGGTCATGTGACTGCAGGACACTGGAATCAGTTGTAAATGTGAGCTGGTTGTCAAGTACCCACAATACAATAATGTGACCATGTGAAGGAGTGTATGACATGATGGCTGGTAGTGCTTTACTAGCTGTCATTAAACAGCTGGTTGCAAGTTGAGTACGATCTGTAATTGAAAATGAGAGCAGGGTATAGATACACAGTTTACAAGATTCTCTAACGCTTTTTCTCTACAAATCTGCCTGCTCTGAATCTTCCTTTTAACGTGCTGCAAAGGGCTTAATATACAGTTCGTTCAAGTGCCTTTGGCAATTTCCCAGGTCCAGACTTGTCCTAGGTTTATGCAGGAACCACGGGAGAATGGATTGAACCTACTGGTGGTGAAGATCATGCCAAGAGCAACCTGCCCACTTCAGAATTACCAATTCTATACCACCAGCTGTCAAACTGGGTTCCATAATTTGGAAAATCCCCCAAGTGCCTTCCAGACCATCCCTCCCATCCCCAACCAGCAGACATTGTGGCAGATGATACTAATAATCCTGACAGCCTTGTAGATTCCCTGTTAGCAGTCAATTACAATTGGACTAGGAAGTGATCAGACCTCAGCAAAGGCAAGCAGCAATGTCCCCCATATTCTAGTCATAAATTAGTTACTCAGTCCAGCGTATATCTGCCTTCATTATCAGCCAGAGATTACCCGAGGCAAGCCATTCTGTATCTATGGAGATCATAAATTCTCTCACTTTCTCCAGCTGAGTTTCTAATAATGGAAGAAGCATCTAACATCTGGACTCTAGATCAAACCCAAAATAGTTCAAGGAGCTCAAGGAGTGAGACCCGTGAGCAACCAATCTACCCAGCTGGTCTCTTCAGCCCATGTAACATTCAGGCAGTTGCATTCTTTGTGGCGTGGCACCTGGGTGTCTCCAAGGGTGCATACTCTGATTAGAATTGACCCCAATGGCTCAGGAGAAGCTACTAGTTTCCCACCTTCAGAAAGTAAATAGAATCAAGGGCAGAGATGCTGCTTATTAATAGCACTAGTTCTCTAGAATAGTCTGCCACAAGAGATTAGACTGGGCCTTCCTCAGATGATGAAGAAAATTTTTTAATGTGGTCCATGACCAGCCTGTAAAACACCTTACATAAAACTGAAATTTAGTGACTTATGTAAGCAAATCAATAAAATAAAATCTCTGCATGTCATATCTATTTGAATCTGAAAGCAAATATTTTAAGTGAAACTAGTCAGTTACCCAAGATACGTAATTAGGTATGGAGTTAACAGTTCAGAGTAAGTACTGTATAAAAATACAATTCAAATGTTTTTAAGTTCTTTATATCACATAAGCTGCTGAAAATTGTTTTAGACTGTGATACGATATTAACTTTTCCCAAACAGGGTTTCTGATTACTAATAAGATGTTTCTAAAAATCAACATTTGTCCCTATTTCCCTGTTCAGGCTTACCATTGAAATTGCTTCAGGATCTCCAAAATAGGATAATATCTATAAGAAAGACATCCTTGCCTCATCCAAGGAAAGATTTGTTGGGTTTGTCTGTTGTTCCATAATTAACATTGTGATCCCCTCTCTCCCTAATGGTAGTCAGAGTTAATATTTACAGCAGCAGAAGCAGGAATGTTAAACTACAGTTACCAGCTATCTCACTAGAGATTGGATCCACTCAATTGGAAGCTGTATACAGCTGTGTTAGCTTATGGTAACGAGTCAGATCAAGTTTGGTATCACCTTTTCAGATTAACAGTTTTTATTAAAACCTCAAAGCTTTCACAACCACAACTTTTACAATCTCAATCTTGTTCTTCACTACAATACTATAATATTAAGAGCTCTGTTCAATATACAAGCAAGACTAATATTACCAAGAATAATATCTGGGTTTGTTTGCTATGTATCCTTGTCTTAGTTTCTCATCTTAAGGGAGTAAAAAAATGTGAATGTCCAAAAATGTCTTCAACTTGTTCAGGGAAATCTTGTTTTAAAGTCTATTATGTTTTATAGTCATCCCTGTGGGGTTTAGAAGTTGCTGGCTATACCAATTCCATTTTTATCTCTGACATTTTCTTTTTAATTTTTTCTTCCCCTTATTTCTTTTTGAAAATCATTCTGCTTTGTCTTATTAGTCCCCTTGGGTCTAGTTTTGCAGTCCTAGGCTCTAAAATTCTTTTAGAGTCAATGCTAGAATTAAATGAGCTTGAAATATTTGAGGCAAATCTACCATTACACCAATTTATCATTGTTACCCTTACTGTCACAATGTTAAAATATTAATAGCAGAACATTTTAACCATTTTTTATTCATTGTATTTCAATATTATTATTTCTTTTTCAGAGTCCTGCTTTTTAACATAAAACATTTTTTATTTATTCAGATATACTGGTTCTTTGGATAGCTATTCTGGTAATAACTTTTAAAATTGAGTTCGATGACAGTTGTACAAGTGTAAATAAAACAACACCAGATTGTGACCTTCCTGTCAAGAGCCAAATTAGAATATGGTACCAGTGCATGATATGGGATGGCATCAATTACTCAGCAGTTGCTCATCTTTTTCTTGTTTAAAGATGTTTTGGCATAGTGTCACATTGGACAAACACTGTAAATATAAGTAGTGGTGACAGTATGAGAATTGTCACACAAGCTTTGTATATATGCAGTATAGAAAATTTTACCTGTTCTGTGGGATTGGCATGCCCAACACATATTCCAGTCTGAATGTATTTTATTTTTGTTGTTACACAATTCCCACTTATTTTATTTGTATTTATTTGTTCTGCAATGTATATACTGTTCAATTCCTAAAAAAACCTTAATTACTGTTCAATTCCTAAAAAGAAATTTCAAAATGACCATGTAAATTGTTGTATCAAATCTGGTGGGAGAAAATATGAGGCATATAGTGATATTTATGTTAAGTCATGGGTGGTGGAGTGGAACCAGTAAAGATTTTTGGATGACAATGTAAGCTTCACATTAAAAAAAAAAGAATATAGGAAATTGTTTTCTAATACAGTTCAAGATAGCATGTGAGAAATATTTTTTTCAAATAGGCATGACATTTTTAAACAGGGAAAAAGAAAAGTCCCCAGTTTAGTTTGTGGCCTAAGGGGGGAAATTGGTTAGTTTTTAAAGATGTTTGGGTGAGGACTGTTATTTTTAGAGGACAAACTCAGTAAGTAAAATAAATTACATAATGCTTCCTTTGTTTCTGTTCAGCTGAACGTTGTTTTGGCCCAAGCTAGTGAAGGGGCTGGAAAAGGGACAAAAAAACAGGGGAATGGTACCAATATGTGGGATATGGTTAAGTGGAAACTGTTTAGTTTAAAACTATGTAGCTTTCTATTGAAATAATCTGTGCTGTAAGTAAGAGAGCTGTTGCCAGATGTTGGAAATGTTTTATTTTCTTGGAAAGGTAGTTGCCTAGGTAAGGAGAATAAGTTCCTTCTTGTCTCCCTGCACAATCATTTATAAAAATACACCTTTATAGAACAGTTTGCCGTCGGAATGTATGAAACCTAGGAGACATTTCCTTCCTAAGGGTGAGATTGTTAGCAGCCTTTCCATCCTTCCAGTAAGAGGCGCATCCAGGGCGCCCCGTCCTCTTTTTGATGCCTTTCCACCTTTCTCTTCCGCTATATCTGAGGCGGTCTTAGTGGAAATGATTGGCTAATGTAAGGCCAGTCGGCTTTCTCGGCAGGCTTTCAACCGGCCGGTAAAGAGTTAAGGCAGAGGCCGTAAATGTTTGTGAGACTGGCTGGCTGTTCCGGTTCCTTGAGCGAATCCAGTCCGCGCTTTTGGATTGCTCGGAAGAGTCGGATCTACTTTCCCCATTCTCCCTCCTCCGCCCCCCCCACTCTTGCTCTCTCTCTCTCTTTCTCTCCCCTCCCTTTTCTCTTCCTCCTCCTCTTCCTCCTCATCCGACAGCTTTAGTCAGTAGTGGGGGGGCACCGTAAGAGCCAAAGTTCGAGGGCTTGCAGACCACTTTCCCCATCAGTGCCTGCTTGGGGGTGGGGTTTAAACAAGACAGAGGAGCGCCCACAGAGGAGCTGCTGGCGAAGTAGCCGGAGAAGTGGAGTGCTGCTTGATTTGGAAGAGTAATATGGCTGATCTAATGGAGTACGGAGCAATTTGTTTTTCTCCGTACGACGCCGAGCTTGGATTCTAACATGTAAATAACTTATGTCGGATTGTTAGCTTTGGGCACGGGTGCCAGCCTCTTTGTTCTTCCCGAGGGTTTGGTGAGAGGAGCCAGTCTGTGCATAATGTTAGGCAGACAGAATTGAGCGTCGGTGAGTACCCTGTCGTTAACTTCTTTGTATTGGAGGGCTGAATATGACAGGAGCCTCGGGCACTGTGTGGCAGGCCGTGTTACAGTGCCCTGGATACAGTGGTAGATTTTAAAATGAAAGAAAGAAATCCAGTAGGACCCATCCTGTTCTGGAAAGTTATCGGGAGGGTTAGATCAAACCTTCGACAGCTTGCCAAGCTGTTAATACTTTTTGTCTTTGCTGATCGTGGGAATAGTTGCAACGGTATCCGTTTAGCATTTTTTAGTGAATTCCAGCCAAGTGAAAAGAAAAAATGTCAAGAAATGTGTAAAAGTCGGCTGTCCACATATCTGGAATACTGAAAAAGTCTTTTATGTGGTTCATCAATCTTGCCTGATAGGGGTCGAAGCTATTTTAAAATTATGATAAGCTTTATTTAGGAATAGGTAGTTTCTGAAACAAATTGGTTATGTAACTTTTGTTTCGTGCACTTAATACTCAGGAAAAGGAAAATTCCATCCAACAGTTTAATACAAATTCAGTTAATTTTGCATGATGTGTGTATGCAGTTAATTTCTCTAGTAACTTTATCATAATGTTCATTGCAAGTCCTTTAAAAGATAACACATACTTTGATAAACATGTTGACATGTCAGTATAGCTTAAACGTCTTAATTTTGTTCATTTTTGAATGTTTAGGATATATTTTTGAATTTCTCCAATTCTCCCCACTTGAATTACATTGAAACAGGTGGATGGTTCTCTGTAAGTGCTACAAGGCAAAATATTTTATCACTTCAGTACAGTGAGAAAAAGTGAAAAAATATGTGCCTAAATTAAAATGCTAAGTATTGGATTTTGCCATTGTCTAAGTAAATATCCATTATATTATTTTAATGCAAAATAAGATGAATTCTAATAATGAAAAGTGGGCTAGTGTTAAAAATATTTTTTATTTTCAATACTTTTTAAGTGGATATAGATACTATTCAGTTAACTGTAGTTATTACAGCTATATTGATGTTCTGTTAAAGTGTATTATATAGTAGTTTCCTAATGGTGCAGAAATACTTACTACATAACTTTAATATAGCAGCCCAAGACAATTTACTTTGGTTTAAAAATTTGGCATCACAGCTCAGTGATTTTTTATAATATAATTTACATAAAATATTCAGTCTCAGGTGATGTTTTCAGCTTGGCACATACAAACTTCCTGTGTTTATATTTGCCAACTTCCTGTTGAAAAAAAAAAAAGCAGTATCAGTGGTTCTGTTTACACAAAGTCATTTTTACAAAGAATAAAAAAAATAGTAATTAACGAACTGTATACAATTTATTATTGTTTGGTTTTTATGTGGTAATTCTACATTTTATTTTCAGAAGTCAGCACCATGCCATTCAGCAGACTTTATTTACAGATTATAGGACAGTGGTTGAAGAAATGACATTATATTGACATCTAGTCAGTTTATTCTTTAAAGTATGAGTTTCAAATACTGTTTTTTCTCTTAGACTTATTGGTGTTGCTTTTGTTTTGCTTTTATACTGTGGAACAGTGGAAATGTAGTAGTTTATGAGTTTACAAAAAAAATCTAATCTAATTCTTAACCATTACATAAAATCAACATGGCACCAACCTTTTGTAGTTTAAATACTAGGTACTATTGGTTAGATTTTCTTACTAAGTGGTTAATTCATTGCTGTTTAATTTTCTTTAAGAAACAATGAGTATAAAATTATCTTGGCATTGTATCACATTTTCTTTTTGATTCACTGATAGACTTATTGTAAATATAGCAAATTACAGATATTTTGTCACACAATTATGTATTCAATAAGGTAAAGAGAAAGCACTGTTGGAGTTTGGAAGACGTTAGGTAATTAAGGGTGAGATTTTAAGACTGCTATAGTAATATTGTCTGATAGAAGTAAAATCTTAATTTTTTTAAATTTAAGGTTTAATATTTAAGAAAGATTATTTGTGAATATAGATTTAGTGGGTGAACAGTTAATCACAAGCAAATAGGTTTATTTATTCTAATAAGTTGCATTGTTCTGATCTAAAGAAAAAACCAGATATTATAGAACTTACACATTGTACATTACACACCCAATATTCATTTAGTTTTGGCTTAGACATTTATGGGAACACATTAGTTGTGTTGCATGGTGCAATCCCAGTTTATATATTCTGATGCATTATATTCAGTTTATATATCAAACCCACCCCTATTGGAAAGTTAGTTATTGCTTGTTCACATTTTAATGCTAATTCTTCTATATTACTGGTTTGCAGAATGAAAAAAATGTTACCATCTATGCCAGTTTGACATTTTATGTTTTGGATTTTTTCCAAACAGCTGCAACCATTCTCTGCTCAGAGGAATTTGCAGTTAAAGGAAAAACTGATGAAAGTAAAATGAATATAAAATTCAAAATATACATTACATTTGCAGCACTTGCTACCTACAGAATGGCATAATGCTTTTTATGAAAATATTTATTGATAAGAGATTTGCAGATTATTTTTGAGATATCAAACTATACCTAGGGCAATATGAAAATGACAGTTGACTGGAAACATTTGACAGGCAGACAGCCCTGAATTTGGAAAATTGTCAGAAGAGATTGTTCTTCTCTAATATAAAGCTTGACAGCAGGATTAGAAAAATTGTAATAAAAATCTTGGCACTGCTTAGATGAAATTTCACTAGTGAGTTTAAACTTGCAGGTGTTTCATAAGTCAGTTGTAAGATAACAGGTTTGTGGTGCACTGACAAAATAGCTGAGATTCAATTAAACATCTATGAAATCAGGCGTTCTTATTGTCCACAAAAGTCAAAAGTGTTAGACAAAGCTGTTTGCTTGATTGTTAACTATTATGAAGAAATATATAGTTTGAAATTTTAATGTTGTAGTTTGATTTTTCATTCTAGAAACAGTCCTTTTGATCAGGTGATATGTAAATTGATCTTTTGCCTGGTAGAGAGATAATTTGGACTGCCTGCCTAGTTACCTTGCAACAGAGAGCAATTCAGAGGCTGGATTGCTCTCTGTTGTTTTTATAGATTAGAATTATAAAGTGCCCTTGGAAATTGGCAGTCTAAAAATCATTGGACAAATAAATAAATGTATCATTGTCTAAAGCAAATAACCTTTAGATCATTTAGTTAGTAGAGACTTCATATGACTGGTTCTTCTTTGGGGGAAAAAGCAAAAATAATAAAATTTCGTTGTAAGAATCTTTATCCCAATTAACACTAGTGGTTTCATAAGACATATTAGGAAGTTGAGGGAATCAAGAAATGACATAGTGTACAGTAAAACTATAACTATGACTTTAATTGCTCTTTCTACATGTACAAGTGCAAGGATGGGTAGCAAGTTCAGTGACAAAATGCATTTTGAATGTCAAAGGTAGCAATTGCTAATTCTTCCAGGATGTGAAATGCTTAGACCTTCAAACGCTGCTTCAAAGCTCATGAGAGTGCAAATACACTACCTGTTGGCAATACCATAAAGCAGGTATGCAATTGTGAGAAAATCATAGCTGCTTGAAGATGCATCAGCAGGTGCTATTTTTGTGCTTCTCCTACACTGAAGTAGGCATCCAATCTTTTGGCTTGCCTTAGGCTGCATTGAATGAAGAGGAATTGTCCTGAGCCACATGTAAAGTATATAATATAGTGTGTATGTGTGCACACACACACACACACACACACACACACACACACACACATTTTCTCTAATGTTAAAGGCTTATAATCTTGTGGGGCCACATAACTATTGTCCTGGGCCATAAACTGGATATGCCTGCTTTAAAGTATCTGTAAGCCGTAATATATCTCAACCTGGAGAAAACTACATTTATAATTATATAAATATAATTTCTTTTCAAGACTACCAAGAGACTAGCAAAGTATCTTGGGAGGGTAGAAGGAAAATGTTTAGAGTTTAAAACTGTATGTGTGTTTGTATATATGTATGTAAAGCCTTTGCAGTGAACAGTTAGTGGTTGTGATTAAGGCTTCATTCCTGTCTATGCAATTTTTAATAGCAATAGCACTTAGACTTATAACCACTTTATAGTACTTTATAGCCCTCTCTAAGCAGTTTACAGAGTCAGCATATTTCCCCCAACAATCTGGGTCCTCATTTTACCCACCTCGGAGGGATGGAAGGCTGAGTCAAACTTGAGCCTGGTGAGATTCGAATTGCCAAATTGCAGGCAGCTGGTTGCAGCAGAAGTAGCTTGCAGTACTGCACTCTAGCCACTGCGCGACCAAGGCTCTTTAAACGAGCTGATTAATTCTGAGAGACTTAAACTAAAGTAAGCTAGGTGTTGAATGGTGCAAAGCCTAACAGTGACCTTTGTGATAAGTCTAACTTCCAGTTAGGATAGTTAGTTCTATACAAAAGATATTTGTGCGTGGTTCTTTCTGTGATGACATTGTGTATGCTTCTGCATTCATATCAGAAGCACCTACCAAGGTGCTTCCAGGTTGAAGGATTAGCCGGTGACATCACTGTTGCCCAAGGGACATCCAAGGGGGCTCCTTTCATATCCCATTGTATATTTGTATATGATCAAAGTAGACAATATTGGACAGTTGGTCAAATAGTTTCACTGGTTGTACAACAGTTTCTTTTGATTCTACATGTATAGTAATTTAAAGCAGAGAAAAATGAGCATGAGATGGGCTGGGGTTATTTATTTATTTAATTGAATTCATATTGCCGCCTATTTGCCCATGGATGGGGAGAAAGTGTTAGTAATGATTATCTGTTGCATTGGAATGTACTTTATATGGAAACGTGGCCCACGAATGACTATATCTTCCTCTATGAAGAAATTTCTCTGTTAAATGTATGTTTGATACTTATTTTCTCACATTGTTAGTTATTTTTCCAAATCCATTCCCTATCAGTTGTTCCTAACCAATACTTTTCCTGAATTTTACTTTTCTTTGAATCTATTGTCATAAATGATTTTGTAAACATCTTCTCTCTCCATGGTTTCATATTAATCAAACTACTTTTCTACATTGCATACGGGCCACCAGAAAAAATCCAGAATTTTAGAGCTCATGTTTTTGTGAAATGCTTAGTTTAGCCCGCTAGAGATTTTCTTGTTATCTGTGCTTTAAAGCAGTGATCCCCAACCTTTTTTATGCCGCGGCCCGGTACCGGCATCAGCTGGGTGCCGCGGCCCGGTACCGGCATCACCTGGGCGCTGCCATCTTTTTTTGATGAAAAAGTGCTTCCGGTGAGCTTTCTACCTGGAAAAGCTCACCGGAAGCACTTTTTCATCAAAAAAAGATGGCAGCAACCAGCGGCCCGGTAGGACTTGTTCCGCGGACCGGTGGTTGGGGACCCCTGCTTTAAAGGAATCTATTTCAGTGGTATTGTGGGGTGGAATCTGTTGGGTGAAGATAGAAAGGTATAAAGATGCTGGATGCTTCTTTCTTAAACTGATTTGAAATGTCTTTGTACTGGAAAGTATCTGAAGGGATCTCCTCAATGGAAAATTCCATATTTTCTAAACACATTAACTTATTAGTTAATGTGATTAACATATTAGTTAGCCATACTCAGCACAGAGATATTATTTGGGAATAAGTAGAGTCTACACAGGTAATCCTCAACATACAACAGTTTGTTTAGTGACTGTTTGAAATTACAACGGCACTGAAAAAAGTGACTTATCATTTTTCACGCTTATAACCATAACCATAAATGAAAAATCGTTAGGGGAAAATAATTCTGAAGACTGTAGAATATGTTGTATTAAATTGTATTGTTAAATTCCTAATATGTTGTCTCAAATGGTAAAAGGAATAAAACCCGATGCAATCTTGCAGACTTTTTTTTTAAAAATGTAACAATTTTAAATTGGTAATAAATTTAAAGGAAGTATGCAAACCCACAGATATATAAAGATGTGACTGGAACATATCTCATGTCAACAACTTTTCCAGTATCTATAATAGTCAACTGAAGTGGCAAGGGTGAATTTGAATGGACCTATTATCAGTTTTTTCAGACAGATCTAAAGATGATTTCAGACTGCCGCATAATCTTCATTTGGAGGAACCCTATATTACAATAATTTAACATGTTACAATTTCTAGGTTAAATAGTCAATGAAATGTAACTTTGAAAGACTCCAAAACTTTAATGGTTTTCAGACTACACAAGTTTATGTAATAATAAACTTATTAGTTGCTTTTGATGCAGTATTTTTAGTTTATATAAATCATGGTACTGGGTACCGTTACACAGTATAAATCAGCTCAAGAGTTTCCAGCATTATCTAGTTCCATTTATGATTACCAAAACAGTTATTTTCCTTTTTTTTGTTTGTTTTACCTACCATTAATTCAAAATTTGTCATAGTTGAACCCATACCAGAGAACATAGTGGATTCTCCATGCCCTTACTATAGCTAAAAGACTGATTGCAAAAATATATGTATGGTCCCATTTACTCAATGAATTGGAGAATTGATTATACATGCTGTTCATGAGTGGGCTGCTTATAGAGGTAGACTTCGTACGGATAACTATAATGAAATAAGGGTTTCATTTACACAAAATATAATAGGTTTGAATATTAGGATATATTTGCATCATTTTCATTAGATAATTCTATATTAGTTTGCAACTGTTTACCATAACAACGTATTATACTTTATATTTCTTTTATATTTCTGTTTTTTCACTTGTTTAGAGCATGTTATATACAGTATTTTTTCTTACGTATGTGTTTTATTTCATTTTTTAAAAGTTGTTACTTTAAGAATAAATATTATTTTAAAAAATATTTGAACCCAAACCATATTAAAAAGAATAAGTTAACTTCCACTAGAGTAGTTTTCAGAAGCTTTGTGATGATAGGTTAAAATCTTAGCTTGAAAACTAGTTCTTGAGTAACCTCTTTACTCTAATGTGTATTTCAGTTTGTTTTCAAGACTGTGTGAATTAGCTCTCAGTAATTATGTTTCCAGAAAGATAGAATTCTCATTTTAAAATCTGTAGTGGGAAAAAAAAGGAAAACAGAGTTAAGTGAATGGTTTATAAATATGCCAATTGAATAGTGTATCCAGGTGTTGTCAACCAAATAGGTAACTCCTATTACCCATGAAGAATTTAGAAATCAGATTTTCATATATTGAATTTGTAAATAAAAATACAGATGTCCTTAATCAAATAGTACCTTTCAGTGGAAATCTAAATGAAAAGAAATTGAAGTTATCTTGAAATGAAACAAGATTAAAACATCTTTTTGAAAATTTGAATACCTGGTTACTGTGTATGTGTAGTTGTATATAGTTTCAAAATAAGCCCCGAATATGCAGATGTTTGGACACCTTTTCAGTCAAGTACTTTTTACAGTAGCGCAGGGAGAAGAAATAATAACTTCCAAATGTTTCCTGAAGTGTAATGAAGAGTTACTTTTGGACCCCTTCCCCCCACTTTTCTTACAGAACTCTTCTGGGTCTAAATATTTTTGGGTTTCCTATATGCTGCATGTTTGGTATCCTCCCATTGATTTGATTAATATTAAAGTATGATGGTATGTAATTTATCACTACTGGGTAGGCCAGCTCAAGTCCTTTATGGTTGATTTGAGATGTTTTGGATCACTGTGTAGCCGAAATACAGTATATTTATAAAATGTATCTGTTTAAAATGTGAAACCAATTTTTTAGAAGAGCTTCAAGTCTTGCTTAGTTTTCTCCTTAAATATGTTTTTGACACAACAGAACAAAACCAAACCAATGACAAGGGATTGAATGTCACTGGTTAGTGAGTAGAAATTGCTGTTTTGTGCCATTACAGCAAACCTGGCTTGATTTGATTTTTAAGGCTTCTGATTATGTCACTATCTATTAGTGTACCAAAAATTTTAAATTATTAAAATTTCAAAATCTTTAATTATAAATAACCTTATGCAGGTAGTCCCTGATTTACAACAGTTCATTTAGTGACTCTTTGAAATTACAATGGCACTGAAAAAAATGACTTATACGACCATTGCAGCATATGCCCATCTGATATAAATCAGGTGATTTATATTCAGATGCTTGGCAGTTGACTCCCTTTAAGATGGTTACAGTGTCCTGGGATCACGTGATCTCCTTTTGCAACTTTCTAACAAAATCAGTGGGGAAGCAAGATTCATTTATGAACTGTGTTACTAATTTAAGAACTGCAGTGATTCAGTTAACATATTTGACAAGAAAAGTTGTAAAATGGAGCAAAACTTATTAAACAAATTTCTGACTTAGCAACATAATTTTTGGGCTCGATTGTGGTCATAAGACGAGGACTACCTTATTACGTTATATTCCTTCAACCTTCGATGTCTTTTAAATTAAGATAATCCCTCTGCTTCTTTATGGCTTCCAAATTTACTCTTTTGCAAAACTTAATATTATTGAAATCATTTAAAGTAAGTTTATGGGCATCATAACCATGATTCCAAAAATATTAAAAGTGCCATCTGCATGGTAGAAGCAAGCATAATTTCATAGGATGTTACAGCACAATTTCTTCCTTTTACTTTCTAACAAAAGTTAATTCTATTTCCCATAGGTTTGGCCCCTTTAATATTTAGAAATCATTTTTTAATTAATATGGCTTTAAAAAGCCATAATAAAATTAAATTGCTGGGATTTTCTATTGAAAGTCTGGCCTTGCTAGGTTTTGATAATTCTAGAACTAGCAGTGAATTTGGTATGTAGATCTTCGAACAAGCCTAGGTAAGGTGTCACTCCCCAATATTTATCACTTGCTTCCAAAAGAGTTCATTTCAGCTTCTTATTTATCATCACTAACAATTTTGAAATTTTGTAAGGCCTTCACTAAATCCAGCTTGGATATTTTCCCTCAGGAGTTTTTTTTGGGACTTTTTAGTGGTACTGCTGTGCATCTTTGATGATTTAATAGAAACTCCAAGATATGTGCTATTATACTCTATTATATATAAAAGGATTCTAGACAATTAAGTAATCTTGTCTTGAAATTTCAAAGTAGGGAGGTGATTTCTATTTAATGTTATTTATTTTGGACAATGACTCAAAAATAACCTCAAATTGCCCAGTTTTGGACTACGGTTTGTGTTGTATGTGGCACCATTACTTGAGTTTAGAACTTCTTATAATAGCATTTTGAATATATTGTAGTATTGTTCTTTTTAATTATTTTGGATTCTATTACTCTTATTGTTTTTCTGTTACGTATATATACAGTATAGAATAGTGTCATACTTCTTTGATATTTTGTTTGTAGCTGGCATTATGGCAGCAGTAAATTTGCTTTGATATAAATAATCTTAATAATCTGCTTGATTTACAATATTTAAATTCTGGGTGAGTTTTTCCCTTTTAGAATTGCAATTCAGGTTACAGCAGGAGTGATATTTATTGTTAACTGAAGGATGTGTTGTTATTTCCATTCATTTCCATTCTGTATCAATTGATTCTTATGAAGATGATTTAAATGACAGGCAAAAAGAACATTAGGAGTTTGCAATTAATAGATAATGGATTAAATCTGGCCTCCTCCAAGGCTTTTACTATAATCACATTTTTTCCTATCTGTTAATTTTTCTCTTTTTTATTCATTCTTTACATTTATATGGTCACCCATCTCACAGAAAGTGATTCTGGATGGTATACAATAATTAAATATAAAATAACTAAAACATTTAAATAAATATACATAAATAAAAACATGTACATGAGAAGATTGAAACCAGAATGCTATACATGGTGCAGCCAATGTGTGAGTTTTCTGCTGCCAAGTAAGGGCTGTTGCCAATCTTACCTCAGGTGGATGAACTTCCAAAAGGTGGTTGCTAGGTCAGAAAAGTTGGGTCTCCTCGGTTCTGTCAGGTGGAAATCCTTAGCAGTTGGGACTCACAACGTGCTCTCTTGCCAGGTCTGATGGGACAGATAGAAGTAACAGGAGAGAGGCGGTCCCTCAAATAATCCTCTCCCAGGCCATGCATGGATTTAAAATCAAAACCCAGCAAGCTTGATGTGCACCTCAAAGCAAACTGGTAAACAGTGAAGCTCACAGATTAGAGGTGTGACATGCGAACTCCTAGGGCCCCCATAGTTGCCTCAGAGTAAAGGACTACCTGTAGTCCATTCAGGAGGCAAAGTCTAAATAACTTTAAATTACTTATTGATAATTTATTTAGTTTTCAAATAGTTTTAACTGGTTTTAATAAAAATAGCTTTTATTAAAAATATTAAAGCAACTTTTAAAAAAATCCTATATATATCATATGGTCCGAAACCCTGAGGTGGGAAGGAGAAATAGAAAAGTAAATTACATGTACAAAATGCATGCAAGTTCTCTAAAGAAGGGGGATAGAAAACCAAAGTCCACATGAATGCAACAGATATATTTTTCTTGTCAATAGCTTTTTTCTAGAACAAATGGCAAAAATGGGAGCTTGAGGCAGGGGAACATCAGAAATAATAAACTGAAAGGATGAGAGTTTTCAAGTAGCTTGCTTTTATTTCGAATAAGTTACTTAGGCTGATGATCAAAGCCCAACATTAAAATAGAACTTATTGGTTTTCTTTGTTACTAGGCAACATTTAAATTGTGACTGCTCCAAGTACCTAGGAAAAAGAAGTAAAGAAATTGAAATAAAATAAGCCCCAACTTCTTTTGAGTAGCTAACAAGAAACTTTTGAGATGAAGCTCACATTTTGTTTTAAAAAAAATCTAGATTGTCTACTGTTGTTTACTGCAGTTCAACAAAAATTGGTCAGCTGTAGTACTTGGGAATAGGGACTTTATTCCATAATGGAAGCAGGATACATATAGGTATTGGAGGATCTTCTTGTGCTGAAAATAGTAAAAGGTCTGTATAATTACAGTATATCTCACAGGGGTTCTGAAAAATCCTTTGTGAATAGGCAGCTATAAACCATAATATAACAATTCTTCAGAGGATCGGGAACAATTTTCATTAGATATAAATGTATTCTTAGATACTAAAAGTGGGGGAAAGTCAGTTGAACTGTTTTCATGTACTACTTATTAAAAGAAGTGGATGCAGTATTAAAATATGACCAGGAACTACTTTAAAATCCTTGTAACTACTTTTTAGTGGATTAAAAAAGATAAGAAATACAGTATTTTAATATTTAATACAAATATTAAATATAAATCTGTAAATCTTTATTTCTATTAAATCTATATTTTACCCATAGATTTCAGAAAAACTCTCTGAGCTTAACTCAAGGATATGTCAACGGAGTCAGACATGGAAAGTCGACTGGCTCCACTACCAGCTGTGTGTAAAAGCTACATTGGACATAAAGGGATTTCACATTTATTATGTGGGTGGAATGATGTCACTTGGTTTGATTATGCCCCTTTCAAGCTGCTGTGATAATTACCTGCTTATTACCAGAAGTGGTGAACCCATTTTCAGTACTTGTTTGCTTTTGCTGTCATGCCCTAATTGCTATATAATTTTGCCCCTGCCAATTATAACCATTATGTAAAATTTTAGTGATGAAGTAGAAAAATAGGGAAAATATCAGTGTGGTCTTCATAATTTTGTCCGAATTTTCAGTTATATATCTTGATGTATTATCTCTAAGGCACAAGACCTGATTGTAACTTTTGGACAGTATCTTTTTCCTTCCTTCTCATATGCATACAATTTACTTCACTTTTCTCTGAATCAAGATTGACTGTTAAGTTTACAGGAAGAATTAAGTTCAGTCTATTGATTTGATTCTTAAAATAGCAATATTTTCCTGGATTTGAATAATGTTCACAGCAATAATAACCTAATATTATCTCATGATTTCATTATCTTTCATGATTGCAGAAAACTTGCAATTGATCTGGAACTACCTACTGGTATTGCACAAGTTTCTCTACTGCTTAAAATAAGAGAAATGTATTTACATTGGAGCCTGTGCTCAGAGTATGAAGGAATACAAGCATCACACCTACTTTAGTAAATTGTACTGAACACAATGGATCTTCAAAGTCCTCAAGACTCTTTTATAAGATGCTACATAAGAATTTTTTCAAAAACATACAAATGTTAACTACGTATTCTTTATGTAATAAAGAATTTTCTCTGAACAACACTAGCAAGATAGAGGAGAAAAAATTACATATAAAAGGTCACATCAGAACCGTAAAGCAAGTGCAGATATACCATGATGGTTTAATTTTGTTCTAGATAAATAGATAGAGGGATTATGAAACATATTTTATTATGCTAGTATAAAATTCTACAATATTCATATATTGTACTGCATAAGCCTTAAATATTTGTTTTATTTGTTCCCCAAATAGCATTTCATGTCATGTAGATTTAGTATTATGGATTCTTAGAAGAGACTGAAAACGAATAGTCACTTCAATGGCATCATTTTCTAAATCTAAAAGCCTATAGATGATAGAGAAATCCAAAACTCTTATCCACTTGTAATTTTAAATGCAACCAAAGGGAAACTTCATTAAATATTTTCCTAGAGAAATAAAATTAATTAAACTTTACTTAATTAAAAGCAAATTAAATTCAAATTAAGTTTTTTTCATCCCTATCTTTTGGAGTATGTTTTCTGTATGACACTACAGTCATATTGGGAGCACCAAAGTGCTTCCAGGTTGAAAGAATTAGCTGATGACATCATTTTTGCCCAAGGGGCGCCCAGTTGGGGGCTCTCTTCATATCCCATTAAGCTGCCCACCTAAGTGGTACCCCTCTATCTACTTGTGTTCACTTGCTTTCAAATTGCTGGTTTGGCAAGAGCTGGAGTAACCCCTTTTGCATGGCAAGAACCAGGTCTTGAACGCGAGCATGCTGATCATCAGCCCAGGATCCCAACTATGTGAGCCACCGTGCTCCACTAACAATACATGATATAAATTATAAAGAAGAATTATTGAAACTTAAAAAGAAGGGAACCGTAGCCGGAAATAAATATTTGCATTTTGATATTAAGATGATACAAATTCACTAAAAGATTTTTTGCTATGTTTACTGGGCCTTTCAGAGAATATTTTTTAAAAGGTTCGCTGTTAAATTCATTATGTCAAAGGAATTTACTTGGCTTAAATAATAGAATGCATTTCTGTGTGTCTTTTCTGTATTTGCCCTTTTGATTTTGATGTTTCCCCTACCACTTTTTTTACAGTCTCCAATATTTTTTTATTTTATTTATTAATCAAATTTATATACAATAGCTGCACATATCTGAGAAGTGACTTCGTGTTGTGCTATTGCTGGGTTAAACTTGGTATATTGTTAATAATAGGCCCAAAGATTTAATATTTTATTCATCAAATAAAATTGTTGTAGTCTTACTTTGAATTTTAAAATATAACAAGATACAAAGGTCAATGCTTAGTTAGTTTAAATCACGGTTTTATTTGGAAGGGAGAAATGTGTTGAAAATATTTGCTCATTACTGTTTGAAAGAGGGGATCCCCCTTTAGGATCCAGATTCTTTTACTAAAGTACAGGTAGACTTTAATTTACAACAGTTTAGTGACTATTCATAGCCACAATGGCACTGAAAAAAAGTGACTTAGGACCGTTTTACAGATTTATGACCATTGCAGCATCCCCATGATCATGTGATAAAAATTCAGACACTTGGCAAGTAACTCAGATTTATGACTGTTGCGATGTTCTGGGATTATGTGATCGCCTTTTGCGACTTTCTAACAAGCAACGTCTATGGAGAAGCAACTATAATAACCAATATTACTAATGTAACAACTGCACTGATTCACTTAACAACTATCGCAAGAAAGATTGCAAAATGGATCAAAACCTACTTGACAACTGTATCACTTAGCAACAGTTATGGTTGTATGTCGAGGATGACCTGTATTTTATTTGCCTCTGATGTTACATTAGGAGCAGATAGAAAATGCACATCTTGATATTTCTCTGTATTGTACATTTCACCCATTATTATTGTAAGGTTTAATGTTTAATAAAATTTAGTACTGTAATGAACAAAACAGTTTCCTTGGTAATTTGCTGCTTTTTTCCTAACGTTATAAATTGTGTCTTTCTTTCCTCTCACAGGCCTCGAAATAGAGGAAAACCTGCGGTGGAGGATGAAGACAGTATGGATGGATTGGAGGCAACAGAAACAGAAAACACTGTGGAAGTTGGTAAGGCAAATAGACTAGGACTGATATAGATAGATTTAACAAATGTCTAAACTGAATTTATACCATGGAATAGGCTGAAATGATAGTAGGGTCATAGCATTTTAGTTTTAGTCCCAAAAGGGAACTTTAGAGTATGCTAGGCCAGAAACATTACATTTTTCAGCCATTCTTAAAGCAGCTATGAGATAGCATGGTAACTCCACTTTGAAGTATCATTTTGGAATTGAATCTCAACTGGAATTGGGAGTACATGTAAGTGCTGCCTATCCTATTAAGCAACTTTGGTTCAGTGTGTTGTGTGTGAACCTAGCAATTCTATTCCGAAGGTGCTTTTTCCAAAAGGCAATTGGATTTTCTTGGTTTTTTTCCTTTGAAAACCTTTTGCTTCTGAGAAGCTTCTTCAGTTCCAACTGACTGGTGGGGAATAAAATGGTTTATATTCTTTGCAGCTATCCAGTTGTTAGCACTCTGAGAGTTGTTGAGGCCACTTGAGGGTTTATCTATAGCTTCAGTCATCTGAATCCGAGTGTAAACCGGTGTGGAATCTTCTTGATAGGTGGTATCATATCTTCCCCTTCTGTTGAGGGAGGACTGTTCAATATTGACATAAATGGCCTCTTTGACTCCTCTTTCAAATTAGTGCTCCTTTCTGTCCAGAATGTGAACTTTGATGTCTTCAAAAGAATGACCCTTGTCTTTCAGATGCAGATGGACTGCTGTCTTGATGAGTTTGTTGTGCCATGTGTTTGTGACTCTTTTTGTTGCATGAATCAGGACCCGATGTCAAACCGTAGTTCATTTATTTGAGGATAAGTAGTCCTCGAGATATGACGTTAATGGTGCCTGCCCATTACAGTCACATGTCACAACAGTTGTTAAGTGAAACAGCATCACTTAACTTTCCTTATGCAAACATAAAATGAATAAGAGAATTGTTGAATAGTGCATAGGATGCCTCGGCAGTAGGCCCAGAAAACCTGTCCAGGGCCTCCCAAAGCTACCCCCACCACCTGAGGCATCCTATGCTCCACTTCTTGACAGGATCTCCACAGTCCTTCAGCTTTCTTCCCATCCAGCAGGTAAGAGAAGATTAGATCTGTTGCGAACTTGCAAACTTTGGCTGCCTTGATCTCACCTTGCTTGCTGGGTGAGAAGGAAACTGAGATTTGCAAGCACCAGCTGATTCATGCCTGCTACAGCTGCCTGATCTCCAATGGGTGGATAAGTGGCTGCAGGGACCCAGCAGGATTGAATATCCTTGTAAGAGCAAATGATTGTGGGGTTGTCATAGTCATCGTAACTATGAAATTGTTGCAAGTAGTTTTTGGGAACTCTGATGTAATTTTGAATGGTTTGCTAAGTGATCTGTCCTAAGTCAAGGACTACCTGTATTGAACGTTGTACAAAAATACTCATTTGTATTAGGTGAACCCTGCCTTTGTGTGAGAGTTATCTATTCCCTTGATCTCAAACAAGTAACGCCTGTATGCTTTATTTATGATGTGCCTTCAATGGCTCACTTTGGCATATTTGCAAACCACTTCAAAAATAACATTTCCTTATTCTGATATGACCTGGACTTCACTTTAATATACTTCAATTATGGCCTTTTGCTCAAGGATAGTTTCCTTGGGCAGTGTTAACCAACCGCCTACTATATCTAGAAGAATATATATTTGGTTCCAGTTTCTTCTATTTTTTTTTCCTTAAGAAAAACAGGTTAGACCAGGGGTGTCAAACTAAAGGTCCATGGGCTGGATATGGCCTTTGGGGTACTTAGATCTGGCCTGTGGAGCCTCCCAGGAAACAGCAAAGGACTGGCCTGAAAGTGCCCCTGCCAGCAAAAACAGAGCTTGGGAGGGCCACGTGTGTCCCTCCTGAGCTCTATTTTCACTGGCATAGGGTTGTAGGAGGCCACCCCAGGCCGAAAATGGAGATCAGGAGCCCGTTCTCCCTGGAAGAGCACTTGGGCCCACAGACACCCCTGACACAAGTGACATCAAGATGGCCACACCCATCCTAGCCACGCCCCCCCCAAGCGCAAACACAATCCCAATGCGGCCCTTAATGAAATTTAGTTTGACACCCCTGGACTAGACTCTCTTTTGAAATAGTGATTAGGCTGCTTTTGGTAAAAGCTGATCATTATCAGCTAAAGACTAGTGTCAAACAACGTTCTGTCTGTCCATAAGTGATAGATTGTTACTAACAAAGGTAAAAGGATTCTTGAGTTAAACTTATTATTAGATTTATTTTGATTGGGGGGAAAATGAATTTACAAAGTTATGGATGGCAAGAAGTACAATCCTGTTTGTAGTTCTCTTGGTAGCCTTTGTAATATTAATCTTGGATTGATAGTCTAATTTGGTTTTGGAGTATATTGTAATAAATTTCTGTATTTTTGCTCTTGCTTGGATGGTTGATTCCCAAAAGGGATGCTTTGGGATTATTGTTCTGCTCTGTAGCAATTAAGGTATGTTCAAAACAGTATCTGTTTTAATTTTCATATTATTTAGCATATATCTGAAACTGTGAAATTTGCCCAGGAACGGGGAACAGGGAATCACGAGAAATAGGAAATAGCCCAGTCTCTTCCATGCACATTGGAAGCATTTGAGCAGTGAGATTTGCAATAAATAGAATGATCTAGAACCTAATCCAAAGGAGACAGAAATGTTGCTTTAATGTATGGTTCATCTGCCCAGTTTTTGTGATTTGCACGATTGAGTGGTGAATGATGGTTTTGGATGGAACTTGGTTCAAGAACCAGGTTGATAATTTCGGTATGCTGTAGGAGGCAGGAAGCTTAGATTTCTATTAATGCCTTTTATCAGCTGTGATTTATGAACAGAATAGGCCACTTCCATGGCAGAGACAGCTTTGTGTTAGTTACCCAATACTTTGGTTTCCCTTAGGTAATTGCTGCATTGAATTATTAGGCCTCCAAAACAAACTGAAACTAATGGAATGAGTTTATTAACGGGCATTGGTAGATATTACCACATTATGACAATTCTTTCTCAACTGCAGTACCTGCTAACTTGCCTTGTGTGCCCGCTCTGAAGTTTTATTATTTATTCTGTTCTAAGGTTGCATAAGATAAAGCAAGATAAATCAATCAAGTGAGCTGGCAGGGTCAGGGGAGATGTCCTTTGCCAGACAGGGTTGCAAGAAACAGGATCTTGCTGATTAAATTCCTTCTTGTTAGGCAGCCAGTTAGGATGATGGATAAAATGTTGTACTGCATTGCCTAAGCACTGCTGGAATGCTAGCGGCAGCTTCATCATCTGCATTTATTTTCAATTTTGTTCAGCAATTTTTTTTTAGCCTTTCAGTGCATAAATTACAGCATTACAGGTTTCTGTGCATGGCAATCTGAGCAGTCACTTGATCACTCAAGAGAACATGAGTTTTGGTATCTTGAGAAACTCAGCGCTTTTCTACAGTTACAACTTTTGCATTGTTTTGTTTTTTGATGCTTTTGAGTTAGCGTTGACTTTTGGTGAAACAAGTCCCTGCAGTTTTCGTGGCAAGATTCTAGAAATGTCTAACCATCACCAAGGTCATCAAACTGGTTTCGTGCCTAAAGTGGAACTAGAACTTGCACTCTCCTGGTTTCTAGACCAGTGCCTTAAGCACTACACCAAACTGACTCTCATAGTTACAAGATGGAAAGGAGATATTTTCAGATCTAGATTGAAGAACACTTATTAGGGGCCTCTTACTTGTATAGCAAAGGAAATCAGCTTTGCTGGAAATAAATTGCAAAATAAACATTTTTTCCCCAGGGAACTAAGGATATATTCCCAATGGGCCAGTGGAAATAATATGTTTAAATTACTGGAGGTATTTTTTCATGTCTGGCTCCAGAAAAATTTATCCAACAAATGTGATGTAGAATTTTCAGAATAAAAGTTACTGCTACACACTTGCAGTCTTAAACTTTTCCAAGCCAAATGCAAGGCACAACTTTTATATGGAGCTAGGATCTTTTGCATACTTTATCCCCTTGGAATGATGATCAAAGTTTCTAAGGACTGAAACCTTATGCCTTTTGAATACTGCAGCTCACGAGTGGGCAGGCAGAACTTAAAAGTACTGTAGATCAATGTTTCCCAACCTTAGCAACTCTAAGATATGTGGATTTTTGCTCCCAGAATTCCCCAGCCAGCCATGAATATCATACTGATATTCTTGATTTAGATCTTCTCTAATCTCTTTTCTAATCAGGATTAGTTCACTAAATTATGGAAGGTTTCCAATCTGAATGGAGATAAAAATCTTAAAGAAATTCTCTGTATTGAGATTGTCTCCCATTTTCTAGTGTCTCCTGCCAAGACAGTGTATGATGGCTATAGAGTGTTGCTCTGACTTTGTTAAATTTTCCTATTTGTGAAAGTTTCAGATATATCTTCTCCCTATCTAAAATTCAGCTACAAGTGCCTAAATATAAAATGGCTTATATTTTTGCAAGTTTTAGTGGTCCCCAACTCTGTGTGAGAAGGAAAATATAGGAGGAGCCTTGTTTTTGGATCATTCGTATCTGTGCAGTGATGACAGTAAGGAAGTACCGGTTGTGATTTTCTTCATTATACATAGAACATTTATAGACATTTACAAGTCAGTCATTTTCCTATTTCCTATTGCACTTAAGAATACCAGACCATACAAACTAGTTTTATATCATACATTGATTACTTTTGGATAATGATTTTACAATTATTTATAATGTCAACAAATTCTGTGCAGCCACATATAAAATACAACAGGAATTTATAGTTAAGTGTTATTTGAGGGAGAAATGTGTTATATTTGTATTTGTACCTTAATAATTATTGTATTATTTATGTTTTAAGGCAAGGCCTCTCCAAACTTGGCAACTTTAAGACTTGTGGACTTCAACTCTCAAAATTCGTCAGCCATGGGGAATTCTGGGAGTTGAAGTCCACAAGTCTTAAAGTTGCCAAGTTTAGAGACCCCTGTTTTAAAGTTAACAAGATATTATTTTAACATGATTAAATCCTTTCCAAGAGTTATGGTTACAGCTAGTGCCAAGATTATTTGAATTATATTCATGTACAGCTTTTAATTCTATTGATTTTACCTTTAGTGTTATAGTATAACATTTATAACAATGTACAGTATAAATGTTAAGTTGCCCACTGCCATACAGGAGTACAGATAATCCTCAATTTAACAATTGTTAAATGTTAAATTGTTTACATTGTTTAATGACAGAAATTAAGGCGGAGCCCCCAAAACTATTTGCAATCTGATTTTGAAGTTATATTGGCTGCAACCCCTCCCCTTTTATAGTAATGTGATCACATTTTGGATGCTTGGTAAGTGGCTCAACTTTACTGCTGCTTGCGGTGTCTTATGATCACATGACTGATGCTTTTTGACATTTTTTGTTGGTTTCCGATATTTACTTTTGAGTTCTAGCCAAAAAAACACTCATTATATAAAATTGATTCCATTAATGACCTCCGTGTTTGCTCAGCAACTACTGCAATAAGGTCATAAAATCAGGTCCAATCACATGGTACCTGCTTACTAACTGTAAAAATGTATGACCATAATTCCAGGCTCAGTTATAGCCATAAGTCAAGGATTATTTCTGGTTGTAACTGTAGGGCATGTGCTTCTATTTTGCTGTTTCTGTAATGAAATTTATCATATATATTTAAGACTTCTTCTAAAGAGTGGTAGGCCAGACAAATTTTGCATTTTATTTCATTTCTTTCAGGTCATAATGCTTTATGGTTACCATTTTTCAGAGCCTGTATCATTAGGTAGCAGATAGTGAAACACGAAAATTATTATTCTGTCTGATCATGAGCAAAAGATACAATTTAGCAATCCTATCTAAAGTTTTATGTGAGAGTTATTTTATATTACTGTATTTTATAACTGACAATATTATTTTATACTTTTGCAAAGTACTTTTGTAATTTATTGATTTAATCTTTAGTATTTAAACTTCTAATCCTGTAGTATTTGTATTTTATTGCTTTATTTTATTCTTACCTAATTTAATAAGAAATTTTTATGTTTTTCCATCGGAATACTGTAAAAGCTATTATGAAGCTATAATAAAAATGTTCTATTCTAGAATCATACATAGTGTTTGATTATAGTTTTAGGTTTAATTTACAGGTATTTTCTGTTAAACATAAAAAATTAATTTACACTGTTATAAATACAAAATTACTGATAAGTTTTATATTATCGATTTTCCATTTTATGCTGGTCAAAGACCAAATTAGTCAGACTAATATTATGTTTCCTATTTCAAAATACTATGGCTCAGAGTCCAATGTAGTGAACACGTCAGCCTCAGTCTTCCTGTTACATTGGCTTGAATGTTGCTGTATTTTAGGCTGTTTCTTTTCCTATCATAGATACTACTGGATTAGCCTCCATATGCTGGCTATTATTTAGCTCTCTCCATCCCAAGAACAATAGCCAGATTAATGGAAAAAATCAATCGGTCTCCCACCGTTCTGCGTTAAGAATTCTAGCAGGAAATATCTTCCTTTCACTGTAGCTGAATATTGTTTTTATTATTTTAAAGAATTCTTTAGTTTTGAATATTGTGATCAGCTATTGTGTAAGTGCAATGCATATCTTAAGTTCATAGTACCTTGAGTTTTATCTGGAGCAAGGAGGGATACAATTTTTAAAGAATGTATTACAGCTTACTCACACCAATATCAGCCCTAACAATTAAATCAAACAGAGAACTGTGATTAATCCCACATTTTCAGGTTGAAGCAACGAGGTACTCGTTTTCTGGGGCAGCACTGATGCTCTATAACAGCTGAGATCAAGCTAGCCCATTCCTTAATATTTCAAAAGCTTTTGAGATGGAGCTCCAGAATGTCTTCTGATTTTATTAGGCCATCTTTATTTCTTGTTTTTATTGTTTTATGTTTAGATAATGTTCTTTTACTAATTTTATGGCAGTTATACTGTTAATGTTTTACTTGGTTTTTAATAATCTATATAAGCCACTGATACTCTTTGGATTGTGATGGGTAGATAAGTAATAATTCATGCTCAGTTTTGTTCATTTGCTCTAAAAATTGTTTGGGATACTCATTCTAATTCTATGTCACAGAATAAATTTACCATATTTAGTAATAATCTGCTTTGAAAAAGTTTGAAAAATCAGTATTCTCTGTCTCTCTCCCCCCCCTCCTTTATATCTTTTAAGGTGTTTTTATTTTTTTATTTTTATATTTTATTTCTCACATTTCAGTTTGAACATTGACATGCCATTTCAGTAACCTTTACTATGTACTTCAGTTATCCTCGGGTCCTTTTTTGAATAAATGCATTAATACTAGGTTTCTACATTCTGTGATGGATTTAGATTTAACTCTCCTCCTAGCCTGGTGGAAGTAGACTTTCCATATGTCCATCATGCCATAACAATTTTTGTGTCCTGTTAAAAATGTTACACCAAGAGTGAAGCAGAACTATTTAATAGGATGAGATTGACAAGAATTAGAAAGGGTTAAAGCTAATAAAGTTCAATGGAAATTGGGAAGCAATTTAAACTATCACACTGTAGTTACTTCCCATACCTTCTATAGCATGGGTGTCAAACTCCCCACATCACATTGCCGTCACATGATGTTTCACGATGGTTTCCCCCTTTGTGGAGCTGGGGTGGGCGTGGCCTCCATCTGAAGCATCCAGCCTGTGGGCCAGCAGTTTGACACCCCTGTTCTATAGCATTTATCAATGACTAGTAGAGCTGCTGTGAAGACAGTCACAAATCAGCCTCTGCTTGTTCAATTGTACAGCCTAAATCTACATCCACCACATTTTTGTTTACATTCCTGAAAGAGGGAACAATAATAATTAAATTTTGAGGCCTTGCTTATGGTCAGTCATAACTTGGTCATCGCCTATCTGGATTATTGCAATGTACTCTACATGGGGCTACCCTTGAAGACCACCCAGAAACTTCAGCTGGGTCCAGAATGCAGCATCGTATACAGTAATGGGAGTCTCTAGGTTTGGCTTGACTACAGTGGCTTTCAGCCTCTTTCTGGGTGCAATTCAAGTTGCTGATCATTACCTTTAAAGCTCTAAATGGCAAAGGGCCTGGTTATCTGTGGGACCATCCTTTCCTAAGGACCACCCTTCCTATCAGGTGAAATAGGATGGATGTACTCCTAGTTGCTTCCCCTCAATATCTGATAGAAGCTAGGAAGCCTGTCCTTTCTATGGCAGGCCATAGAACACTCTCTGTGGAACACTCTGTCCCCTAAAGTTTGACAATCCTTTGTCTTCTTAGCCTCCCCCCACCCCCCAAAGTGCTTGGAAAAGATTGGATAATTTATACATTAAAAGTTTGATTTGGTACCAGGTCTTCATTGATTTTAACATGTTTAGTTTTAACATGTTTAGTTTTATAATTTTAATATAATTTTATAGATTATTTTGATTTTTGATTGGATCTATCCAGAATTGGTTGGAAAGTGGGCAGTTATATAAATGTTTTAAATAAACAAATGAGCAAACAGACTAATAGATAAAATTTTGTGGTATAACTTTGCTCATACTTTGAAAATGGGAAAAAAAACCATCTTAGAACAGAATGGCTTGTTTTGTTTAAACACTTTAAAATGAAATCTATAATCAACTTATACTCTCCTTGCTAAGCAGATACCAGGGAACAATTTACAGAGGAGGATGCCCAAAGTGAAGTGGATGATGACAAGAAGCCAACCCCAGATCTCCAGTGCTCAGTCTCTCTGGACTCTGCCAACACCAATTGTTCGATTGGGGTTGAAGCAAAAAGCAGGTTAGCGAGGCAGATTCAGAATGAGTGAGAGGGTGGCTGAGACTGCTACTTTTTTTAGACTACTTTTGATTTGTCTATAAGTGATTTAATTGTGTTTATTCTGTTCATTCCTAACCAAGAGAGGTAGATTCATGCTTATAACTTTTCCTCTAACTCTAAATTTATAATAGCGGTTATAATAGTGGTTTGGATGATATAGAAATCAGTCACTTTATTAACTAAATTTTAAAATAGATTTATTCCTTAAAGCACTGAAAATAGCTGTGAAAAAGATTGGATTTGTTTTTCTGCTTCACAAGAATATCTTAGCAAATTTATTCCTTTGTTTATATCCCACCTTTGGAAGCCATCATACCTAATAACTCCTCCTCCTCCTCCTCCTCCTCCTCCTCCTCCTCCTGTTTTCCTCATAAAAACCATGTAAAATAGGTTGCGCTAAGATTTAGAAAGTGATTAGCCCAAGGTCCCCAACTGGCTTTTATATCTAAGGCAGTACTAGAATTCAGTCTCCTGGTTCCTAGCCAGGTGCCTTAACCACTTGAACAAACTGGCTCTCAAATTTAGTCAAAATGAGTTACTAAAAGTCCAAACTAATTGTAAATTAAGATTATATACTGAATTTAGAACTTAAATGCACAACCTGTGTGATCAACACATTTTGGGGGCAGACTGAAAATAATTAGGTGGGAGGCTGACATTTGGTTGTTGTTTTTTAGTTATGGTATGCCTATTTTTCAGTGGAGCTTTTCTTCATTTCAACCTAAACTGGTGAGAAACAAGGCTGTCAGTTTTTAGCAAACCTAGACAGCAAGGGAAAAAAAATTCCTGTCCTAGGGCAATATAGTTTTTCTCAAGCTTTAGGTTGACTTCTCTGAGACTTTCCAGAGAATGCTGCCAAATTTCAATTTTAACCTAACAGAAAAATCTACGGTATTAAATACATTTTGCTTAATGTCAATATTTAAGTAATTAATTTTAAATTAAATTTATCTTTTAAATGTAATTATATTCACGATTAAATTTAGGGTTTCATCCTGACTATGCTAATTTTTGCAGTGCAGTTCTTGATGTGCTATTCAGCCTGAAAAGAGTTGCACCCCGTAGTATAGGCAATCCAGGAATGCTTAGCATTGGATTTTTTTTATTCATCTGGGATAACTTTGTGAAAACATTTACAGGTGAAGTTAGATCTAATTTAAATATTAATAGTTTATTGACTGTATTTAATGTAATTGGATGGCAAAATTTCTCTTTCAATTTTTTTTTAAATTTGCAATTTTAAATACCATTTGAACTTTCTCTTTTGCCTTTCTGGTCTTTTTTATTTTTGGTCTGCTTGTTGTAGCAGTGAACAGGTCTGCGCTTTTTGTTACTGTGGGGAACGCAGCTCATTAGGACAAGGCGAGCTTAAACAATTCAGTCCAACTCCAGGGTTTATTGCTCCATGGAACAACCAGCCCTTAAATATCAATGAAACTGTTGACAGCAACGATACCATTGATGAGAGTATTCCAAGGCAGAACCCAGTCCTCCACAAAGCAAGAGGACAAAAAAAGTAAGCATTTCTCTGTGTTACAAAATTAAACTATTTTATTTAATATTTTCTCCCAAAGCATAAGTATATTTTGAAGCAGCGTACGGTTTTGGTCTGCTTATCTGTTTGTTTAATAAAACAAATGTTAGATGTTAGCATAAGATACATCCAGAGTGTTATCTAAGTGGTAACTAAAAATCAAAAGCAGAAGTTCCTTACAGAATAAAGGAATATATTGGTTGACAGAAAGTGTTGTAAAATAATAGAGTAGAAATGAACACACAAACACAAACAAAATCCTGGAGCAAGAGTGGTTAGAAATGAGAGTAATGATGTGAAGCTGGCTTTAGACTTGGAGGCTGTGATACTGCAAAATGAACATATAACTTAAATTGAGAAACATTCCTATCAGAGGACTGTTGTGGGGTTACTCTTCAGTGGTGGGATTCAAATTTTTTTACAACCGGTTCTGTGGGCATGGCTTGATGGGCGTGGCAGGGGAAGGATACTGTAAAATCTCCAGTCAGAGGTATTTGACGGTTCCCTGAACTACTCAAAATTTCTGCTACCGGTTCTCCATAACTGGTCAGAACCTGCTGAATACCACCTCTGTTACTCTTCTATAATCCTGGAAAGAGAAGCACAGCTGTAAGGATACCTGACACTGGGACTTTCTTTTTCATCCCATTTTGTTTTCTTCATTTTTGCATTTATTTAATATAATCTATGCCTAAGGAACGTTCTTAGTAGTAACTATTTATTGAGAGCTTGAATGATGCACTTATACATTGAAAAAAAAAAATACTTAAAAGAGGCTTGAGCTGATTAATCAAAGTTTTTGTAGCTTATGGGAAAGTGCAAAATTAATTTACTTGGAACAGTTAACCATCTCTGTCCCCGAGGAGGGTGATGCAATCATACTCTAGTGCCATCCTGGCTGGTCTCCAAGTTTAGCTACTAAAGGGGATTGTTTGTTGGAGTTTCCTTATTGGTGGTGATTTCTGGGCTGGTGCCAATCAGATAAAAGCAGTGAAGTAGGAAATAAAACAAAAACTATGCAAAATAAGTATTTTGATTGATTTAAAGTGGATCATTTTAAAGGAAGGTCTAGATTACAATATTTTAACATATTGAAAGTATTTTAACTTCTTATTTGAATATATGTAATTTGTTTTCCCTTTTTTGATTCATTTTAAGTATAAAAACTTGTAAAGTAAAAATAAAGTAATTTATTCTACATAGAATAAATGTGTTGAATATGTGTTCAATTACATGTCCACAAGACAATTACAGGTATTTGAAGAATCTCAAATGTTTTGAATGTAAAGAGGTGAAATTTACAATGATTTGAAATGTAATTAGGCATATTCCTGATCAGTATTAACAGTTTGTCACTCTTGTAGTGTTTTAGATCAAGGTATATTTTTGATTTTTTATATATATCTAATTTGTGCTGAAGTATTTTCTAAAATTGAAATACAAATTATTTATATCTAGTCACATGAATGAGTCAATAATTAATTTCAATGAAATAATATTTGATATAGAAAATAATGGAGATTACCTTGACAGAACTAGACAAGAACTATTATATTTGAAGGATGGGAGATAAAGCACGATCTCACAAAGATATACAGGTATTCCTTAACTATTTGGTGACAGTTTGAACTTACAATTGAACTGAAAAAGTGACTTATAACTGTTTTTCGCACTTAAGGATCGTTGCAGCACCTCTGTGATCACATGATCAAACTTTGGACAGTTTGCAGCTGGGCTCATATTTATGATGATTGCAGTGTCCCAGTGTCATGTGATCATCTTTTGTGATTTTCCGTTAAGCAAAGTTCTAGGCGCAAGGTGCACCACAGAATAAGTGTCCTGACAGTTAGAATTGCCTCCAGAAGTTGGAAGTTTTAAGAAGAGATTAGATAATCTCTTCGGATTCACTTAAAAAACTATGTTACTAACTTAACAACTGAAGCGATTCACTTAACTGTGGCAAGAAAAGTTGTAAAATGGGGCAAAACTCAGTTAACAATTATCGTGCTTAGCAACAGAAATTTTGAACTCAATTGTTGTCTATCTGTAGTTTAATCTTCCTATAGAGTGGACTTTTTTTTGGTCTGGTCTATCTATTGGGCTAGGCATCAATCTTGCAAACCCAATGGTGCTTTAATGCCCTTCCTTCTTATATCCCAATGAATCAGGAAGGATCTACCTGGGTCATTTTCGAAAACTATCTTCCTAGGACTTAGAGCAGGGGTCTTCAAATGTGACAGCTTTAAAACTTAATGGTCTTCAACTCCTAGAATTCCTCCTCCAGTCATGTTAGCTCAGGAATTCTGGGAGTTGAAGTCCACAAGTAAACTTGCCAAGTTTGAAGACCCTTGGCTTAAAGAATGTTTCAGCCCTCTCTCTTTATGTAATGGTGCTTGCATATTTCTCTCAAGGTTATTGTCTTTATTTTCTATGTTAGTAATTAAAAGTCTTCATAAATTTATTATTAAACTATTATTATTAAAACATTTTTTGCTTATGCAGTTCCACAGCGATGACTCTAGAAATGTTTATGCAACTCTTGATAATCCAATTTAAACTTGTTTGCATCTCATTGAAGAATAGTGGTCTCTGTTGTGTATTTTGGTTCTGGGTTTTCTCTTAAATTCGAATTCTTAACTTTTTGTGAGCTTAGCTTTCTGCCATTATATAAGCAAAGCATTTTTAATTATAGGGAATGTTTAGTTTTTTGTGCTAGATCTTAATTTATTTTTATTTATTTGTACTTCTTATTTCTCAACCATCCATCTCCCTTGGAAAAGGGCTCTGATCAACGTACAATGCAGTCAATAAATTCAACTATTTAAAACAGAACAATTTAGGATTAAATTTTTTATTTATATAATTGATTCAAATGCATAATCTGGAAAACGTGGCTAACAACATGTTAAACCAACAAAAACAATATTGGCAAGGAATAAAACGTCAAAAATGTCACCAAGAACAAACCCAACAAAATAATTGATAAAGTGGCAGAAAGCTATTTGACCTCAGGCCCTGGTGTACATGACGGTCTTCAGTGAAGGATCTTTTATGAAAGGCCAGGATTGGGGCCAATCTGATCTAGGGCAGTAGAGCCTTTTGGAAGGTAGGCTCTATGAAACAGATGTGGAATTAAACATTCCTGAAGCTATAAACATGGAAAAGTTATGCATTTTCTTTTTGAAAATTGAAATAATTTGTCAGATACAAAATATCTGGTATTATCTCCAAAAGCCTGATACTGTATGTCTGAAAGATAGAAACTCTTTTTAGTTCTTCTTTGCAAGTTACAGTTTTAAAACAGTTGTAGAGAGCTATAATGGATAGTAGAAAGAAACTTGAGGAACAGGAGGAAAATCTGCAACCAAGATAATGGTCAGATAAAAGTAACCTGAATCCAGGACATAACTACAACCTGAGAAAACATCTCAGACTTGATCGTTCCTAGTTCTTTCAAATATAAAGGGAAGGAGGGAGGAAGAATATTTAGACTGGCAACCTTCTGTTAAAAGGTAAAGGTTCCCCTCGCACCTATGTGCTAGTCATTTCCGGGTCTAAGGGGCGGTGCCAGAGTTTTAAAGGAGCTGGCAGAGGTCATCTCAGAACCACTGCACTATATCTTTCAAAAATCCTGGAGCACCGGGGAACTACCAGAGGACTGGAAAAGAGCTGATGTGGTTCCCATCTTCAAAAAAGAAAAAAAAACAGACCCAGGAAACTATAGACCAATCAGACTAACATCAATACCCGGGAAGATACTGAAAAAGATAATAAAAAACCAGATCTTCCAACATCTAGAAACAAGTAAAGTAATAACTAGCAGTCAGAAAGGGTTTGTTAAAAACAGATCATGCCAAACCAATCTTATTTCATTCTTCAACACAGTGACTAAATTAGTAGACCAGCAAAATACTGTGGACATAATATATTTAGATTTCAGCAAAGCATTCGACAAAGTAGACCACAACCTACTTCTTAGTAAGCAAGAAAAAAGTGGAATAGATAGTACCACCACTAGATGGACTCACAACTGGCTGGCAAACCGTACTCAACGAGTAGTCCTTAATGGGTCTAAGTCTACATGGAGGGAAGTAAGCAGTGGGGTGCCACAAGGTTCTGTCTTAGGCCCAGTATTCTTCAATATCTTCATTAACTACTTAGATGAGGGAATAGAAGGGGAACTTACCAAATTTGCAGATGATACTAAGCTGGCAGGAATAGCTAACACCCAAGAAGATAGGCTCAAGATCCAGATGGATCTTGATAGACTAGAACACTGGGCCATATCTAACAAAATGAAATTCAATATAGAGAAAATTAAAATCCTACACATACAGTAGGCAAGAAAAACCAAAAGTACAGATATAGACTGGGTGAAACCAGGCTCAATAGCAGTAACTCTGAGAGGGATCTTGGAATCTTAGTGGACAACCAGCTAAATATGAGCCAGCAGTGTGCAGCAGCAGCCAAAAAAGCTAATGCAATCCTAAATTGTATTAACAGAGGGATACAGGAAGGATCAAGGAAAGTACTAATACCACTCTATAAAGCCTTAGTAAGACCACACCTAGAGTACTGCATCCAGTTTCGGTCACCACATTATAAAAAAGATGTTGAGACTCTAGAAAAAATACAGAGAAGAGCAACCAGGATGATTAGGGGAGTGGAGGCTAAAACATACAACGAACGGTTGCAGGAACTGGGCTTGGCTAGTCTAATAAAGAGAAGGACCAGGGGACACATGATAGCGGTCTTCCAATATTTGAGGGGCTGCCACAGGGAGGAAGGGGTCAAGCTATTTTCTAAAGCACCTGTAGGCCAGACAAGGAATAATGGATGGAAACTGAACAAGGAGAGATTTACCCTGGAAATGAGAAACTTTCTGACAGTGAGAACCATCCACCAAGGGAACAGAAGTTGCCCTTGGAAGTTGTGGGAGCTCCATCACTTGAGACTTTCAAGAAGAGATTGGACTGCCATTTGTCAGAAATGGTGTAGGGTCTCCCGCTTGGGCGGGGGGTTGGACTAGATGACCTACAAGGTCCCTTCCAACTCCATTCAAGGTTATGCAGACTTCCACAAAATCTTTATGATCCAATTTTGAAATTCCCACATTACTCTCCCTCCCCTGCAGTCATATGACTGCATTTTGGGCACTCAGCAGCTGGCCTGCATTTATGGCTATTTGTAGTTTCCTGGAGTAACACAATCATGATTTACAGTGGTTTTGCTGCAAACTGGCATTTACATCTGGTTTCTGGTTAAAAAATAATAGCAAACAATGCTTAACAAACACATTATTCACTTAATAACCGCTGCAAAAATGTTATAAAAACGGGTCCAGTTACATGGTGGTCCACTTTTTGATCATCATACACTTACAACTGTAATAGCCAGGTTCAATTAAAATGATAAGTCGAGGACTCCCTGTAATAAAACTAGTACGAACATTCGATACCATTGGCCATGATGTCCTTTTAGGCCAACAGAGAGAGCTGGGGGTGGATGACACAGTTTTTGTGCTGGTTCACTTCTTCCTTCAATTCCGGCCCCAAGCGATGTTGATAGGGCACCAGCTAATAGTCCGTTTTGTTGGTGTTTTCTCCGTTCCTTTTTAATATTTTAATGAAACTACTGGGTGAGATCATTTGTCACCATGGGATGAGGAATCACAAGTATGCTAATGATACCCAGTTATATATCTCCATCCCAAGTGAAGAGAATCATGCTGTGGGCATTCTTTTGCAACCCTAGTAGGCTGTGGAGACCTGGATGCGGAACAACAGATTTCAGCTGAACCCTAGTAAGATAGAATGACTGTAGATGAGGCCCTCTGTATCCAGGAGTTTATCATCTTTGGTCTACACACTCCAGAAAGACCCAGTTCGTAAGACCTGGGGCCTCTTGGACTCACAGTTCCTGTTCAAAGAACGGGTGGCAGCCATGCTTAGAAGGGCCTTTGCTCAACTTCATATTGTGTGCCATTTACATTCTTTCATGGATGCGATGACTGTTCATTCAGCCACTAATGTCTTGGTCATCTCTCATCTGGATTATTTGCAACCTGCTCTATGGAGCTGCTCTTGAAAATTATCTGGAAGCTTCAGTTGGTGCAGAATGTGGTTGTGCAAGCTATACAGGTCCTCAACTTATGACCATAATTGAGTTGAGTTTTGCCCCATTTTATGACCTTTCTTGCCACAGTTGTTATGTGACTCTGTTTTCCTCTTTGATTTTGCTTGTCAAAAGGTTACAAAAGTGATTGTGATGACCCCAGGACACTGCAATCGTCCTAAATATGAGTCAGATCCCATTTGTCTGAATTTTAATCACATGATTATGGGGATACTGTAGTGGTGATAAGTCACATTTTTCAGTGCTGTTGTATCTTCGAACGGTCACTAAATGAACTGTTGTAAGTCGAGAACTATCCGTATCGGGTGCAAGAAAATGGGAGCATGTAACACCTTTGCTTGTATGAACTGCATTGGGTGCCAGTTTGCTTCCTGGTCCAATTCATAGTGTTGTGATTTATAAAGCCTTAGATAGGGCCAGATGACATAATGGAACTATCTTTGCCCCATTACATCAGCTGGTCCCACCTTGTCAATCATGAAGGTATCCTGCAGATCCTGTCGGGCTCCAGATGCCTCCTTTTAAATTCTAGATTTTCAAGTTTTATATGCTGTTTTTATATTTTAACGTTTTATTGCATATTGCCCAGAATCCCTTTCCAAGAGAAAAATGAAAAACATGAAATAAATCTATAGCTTTGGTTTCCTGGTCTGGTCTATCTCAAAGAGTTGACAAAGGCATGTTGAAAGAAAATGTCCCCTTCATTCTCTGTCATCTTGTCATGCTGGTTTAACATGGCAAAGGGAAGCCATGAAAAAACTGATTTCTCTTCTAGGCAGTTGCCCTTGAAGCTAGTATGTGACCTGGGAGAATTTAGTCTGCATCGCTTCTCTGCAGAAATATGGGGTTGGGGTCCCACTTACTACTTCTGGGGCTCTAAATTGTCTCTTATTCTAAATGAAATTGATTTCTGCTAAGTGAAGTTACCATTTCATGCTGCCTGCTGCTGTGCAGAAGAAATATAATTTAGTGTATTAAGGCATAGGAAAATACAGCACTTATTTCTTTCCTGTCTCTTTATTCCATGCTGTTGCCCTTTTTCTTCCAACCAAATCATCCTTTTAACAGGTAGACAGAGGAGAGTGTTCAGCATAAAGTTCAGTTCATTCATGAAGGACCAACTAAATTACAAAAATTATAGCTCTCCCATGAATAAACCAATGCTGCATTTTTGGGAGGAAAAAAATAAGTTGGTAATTCACAATAAGGGAACAAGTTAATTAGAAGTGCAATCATGCTTTAACTAAATGAATTTTTAAAATCATATAATTATTTATTGTCTAAAGCATTTTACTGTTATGTTAATGTGTAAAACACATCCTGTATGTGTCATCTTTAATTATATAAACATTTCTTGTGCTCTATGCAGAGAACAGAATATAACAACTTGTACCTGTATAAGGATTGACGCTACTCCTGATGATGAGATAGTCAAAGTCTGGGATGAACTTAGGATGGTTGGCTTACCAGATGACATTGATGTCCAAGCCTTATTTGAACCAACAGGTATTCTTTACATATTCTTCACATATTCTTAACTGGACAACCTGTAACTCATTCAAAACATTTTATTTCTGCCTTTTTGGGGTGACAATCTTATTCTCTTTTAAAATAATAATAATATTTTGCAATAAGTGTAGCCATATAAGGCTTTAAGGATTGACGATGAGTATATGTTGCAATATCCATGATCCTAATCAACCTTGTGAAATACAGGTAATCCTTGACTTACAACAGTTCGTTTAATGACCATTCAAAGTTACAGCAGTACTGAAAAAAGGTGATTTACAACCAGTCCTTGAACTTGACAACTGTCACAATAGCCCCATGGTCAGAATTTGGGCACTTGGCAAATGGGGTGTATTTATAAAGGTTGCAATATCCCATGGTCATGTGATCATAATTGGCAACCTTCCCAGCTGGTTTCTGGCAAGTGGAGTCAATGGGGGAAATCCAGATCCACTTAATAACTGTGCATTCTCTTAACAACTGCAGCAATTCACTTAACAACTGTGGCAAAAAAGATAATAAAATCAGGTATGACTTCCTTAAGAACCACTTTGGTTACTGGTGGAATTTCTGGTCCCACTTGTGGTTATAAGCTGAGGACCAACTATATTTAGGTAAAAGTTTCCATTTAAAATTTTAAACTGCCCTGTTTAATCCATTGTAATGGATTTGTGTTACAGTTTTTCTGATATATATGTATGTAAATGTATGTATGTATGTATGTATGTATGTATGTATGTATGTATATAATTAATTTATCATTGGTCTAAGTTGGACCGGTCTACTAAATTTTAAAAGGATCTTTTTAATCCTGCTACCTGTTTTAATAGAGCATGGTGGGCTGGAAGTCCAGAACTTTTAACAGGTATAAATTGAACTGAGTTTTGATACCCAAGATTAATACAATAGATAAATGTTTACATATTGAAATGCAAAATTTATATCTGATGCCTTTAACAATAACTTCTTGAATTTATTTTTCATGGTGACAAAGAATAATAAATAGCTGGTGCGAAGATGAAGAGTTAGACCTTTTTGCAAGGTTGAGGGGGAATAGAAAAGCATGAAATTAGCCTAAACGTTGCAGTTCTCTAAAAGATGATTGTCCCACAGTTTAGCAAAACCTTTGAAAAAGATGCAATTGTTAGTGGAGATAGGTAAGAGGTGACAAAATTCACAATTTCACAACTGAATGGGTATAGGCAACTAGAAATACATTTTATCTATTTATTGGGACTTTTAGAATATGAGGTTCACAGTAGCAACTCAAATGATAAACGTGATCATTAAAGTTTGAATTGTACATTAAAAATTGCTCTTTTTTCTGTTCTTACAAAATGTTCCAGAAGCAAAGTTACATATTATATATGGAGAATAATGTAAGCATAATTTGCATGAAGATAGTATATTAAGAAAGAGACATGGGTACAATATATCAGGTTTCAAGTTCAAATTAGGCAGAAAGCTTTGTTGTACCATAACTAGGATCTATTATTCAGAAACATATTCATGTCACATGGTAATAACACATGTGGGTATGAATTCTTACAAATTTGCAGAGATCTCAGTTTACAGATATTCTCAGAAGACCCTAATATTAGATTCCAAATTTCATATTAATTTGAATTACTGATAGGATCAAGTTATGCCATTTGTCTTTCTGTTATACATTGGTGCTTTTTTCTATTCCCTTTGAAGCTGAAAGTTAGATATTACTTGGCAAAAGGGATCAAACTAATTGATTAATTTGCTAACATCATGTGTTAGGCTATTGTTGGGCTCATCACCGCTGTGCGGAATGGTCACTGGAAGTTTGCCAGACAGAAGAGCAGCTGCCAGCGAACGTGGACAAAGCTGTTGTCTCAGGGAGCACAAAAGTGAGTTTGAAAATAACTAAGGTTATATATTTTCTAAAATATAGTAAAATCTAAATTCTATGTCATAAATGCTGAAAACGTTATGGAATCCGGTGATAGCGTTTGCAGGTTATCTCAAAATACATATGGAATACGTTTTTCAGTTATTAATTTCTATGATGAAATCAATAAAAATGAAATGGGAGGTGGTACATTTCACTTGCAAAATGTCAGCCTCCAGATAACTAAGTAATCAGTTTTTATCCCACCTCCCAGACTTGCAAACAAGGAGGACTTTTTAAAAAACAAAAAACAAGACTTTTAAGTGGTTTCTATATTTGCCGTAAAGATTTTGGCCCAGTAAATCAATTAATATTAAATACATTGATTTTAGGTAAATGTGAACACAGTTGCAATAAATAGACTTATGTATTCTTTTAAATGTATAAGTTAAGGTATATATGACATTCTGGTAAGATAACATAAAGATTTTACTGAGGTTGGAGGAATTGTAGAGGAGGAAATATCTTTTAAGGATAAAGTTAAATGGAGTACATAGTAACTTTATATTGGTACTAAAGGGAGGGACATTTTGTGAGTTCAGAACATAGAAAATACTGTGTCCATAACATGCTTTTTGCTTCACTTTAAGAATTTTTTTTGCTGGGGGAGGATGTCTTTTATTTTTTAATGTAATTATGTGATACTGATTCTTAGTTTCCTGATATGGGTAGTCCCTGTTTTATAAATTATACAAAAATGTAGCAAGGATAAGATGTGCCGTGAACATGCAGTATAAAATTTGCAAATGTTACATGGAATTTAACATTTATATCTTTAAGGTAGGAAGAGAATTCATATCATATCATATAACAGCAACATTTATTCTCTATTCAAGTTGCTTTTCTAGGCCATCATTGGATTTTAGAGTGCTGTTTTACATCTAAGAATTTAGATCCCCCCCCTTGAATTATAAACCCCTCTGTCCTACTAATAGATATCCCACCCCATGAAAAAATGCTTGAATATGTTTCGATGAATTTCCTTATTTGTATATGAATAATGTTCTGGATAAAACAATAATGTTTTTCACGTTTAGTTGAAATATGCATATTTAGTGGCAGCAAAAGAACTCTAGTTTATAGATAAGTAAATACAGTATGCTTTCAGTATGTTTTCTTTAAGGAAAACCTAACTTAACAAGTATGGCCATACAACAACCAAAACACCTTTCCTATTTTGCATCCAACTACAGGCAGTCCTCGACTTAACAACCATTTATTTAGCAATCATTTAAAATTACTGGAACACAGCAAAAAATGTGATTTACATAATTTCACAGCATCCCCATGGCTATGTAATCAAAATTTGGGCGTTGGGCAACCTGCACGTATTTACAATGGTTACAGCATCCTGGAGTGATTTGCAACCTGGCTTCCAACATAGTCAGTGAAGGAAACCTGATTTGCCTAACAATCAAATGATTTATTTAACAACTGCACTGATTTAGTTAACAACTGTGGCAAACGAGGTTATAAAATTGGGTACAATCCACTTAACCGCCTTACTTAACAATAGAAATTCTGGTCCCAATAGTTGTTGTAAGTCGAGGACTACCTAGGCACATTTGTTTAAAGAAAGCATACCCTCTTTTTTTTTTTAAAGTCAGCTGCTCCACTAAAGTTTTTAAAGGTTTAATTAAACTAATGATTATTGTTATGAATAAACTTTTAAGTCAGTTTAAAATGTATGCAGTTTTCTTCATCAATGAATTAGCTAAATATAACATCATTTAAAATTATGCCTTGCTTATGAAAGTAACTAATGATTGGTTTATCATGTGGCAATTGGAGATTGCTGTTTGAAAAATGCAAACCTATGGCATCCTTCCATTTGTAGAAGTATTTTTCTTAGTTTGTTTGCAAGATGGTGATTTCAAATTAGATTATACCTTTACTTTTTATGTCATTGCTTTTAACATACGATTTTACCTGGCCTTGTAATGGTAATTCACATTTTGATCACAAACACAGTTGAACTGCTGTAATATTCTCTTAAGTGAGGCTGTATTGGAAATCACTTGGAAGTGAACACTGGTCCAGTATGCAGAAGCTAGACTTTGGCACGGCAATCCTGCTGTTGCAAGGTCTTACGGTTGCTACACTCGTTAGCAGTAGGCTATTGGGGTCATAGGGCAAAGACCTTCTCTGTAGTGGCCCCTATTTTTTTGGAAGACAGTTATATCCCCCCTCCTCCCGACATGTTTATCCTTGCATTATTGTACATTTCTGGGGCTTACATATTGGAACAGCTTATATGTGAGATAGAGAGAGATAGTCCATACTATCCACTTTCTTACCTCTTAAAATATTTTTTTCAGGGATAATTATTTTTATTTTAACAAGGATATGCTCTCTTCAAGTAATAAGATTAAGGATGACAATGTAATGTTTAATTTGTTCTTTAAAAATTAAATGGTTTACAAGTATAATGTATATGCTTTGTTTCATAGGGTATTCAGGGAGGGAAGGAAGGAAGGAAAGGCAGGGAGGGAGGAAGATTCTAGTAGATTTGAAAATGGAAATATGTTACTGAGCTGCAGGTGTATGGAAGGTTTTTCTCCCAAACTGTTAACCAGTTTTACATATTTATTTAAGGAAGTCCTAATCTCACTGTAAAGGGATTTACTCAGACCCCATTTGGAATACTGTTTCCGGTTATGGAGGCCTTATTTAAACAAAAACATGGATAAGATTGAACGAGTCCAGAGACAGGCAACAAAATTGGTGCAAGGTCTGAGGGACAAAAACATATCAAGAGCGATTGGAGAAACTTAATATGTACAACCTGGAGGGCAGAAAGGAAAGTGGGGACATGGTTGAAACTTTAAATATATTAAGGATGTGAATAAGGTTCTAGAAATATTTTCAATTGTAACCAAAAGTCAAGAACACGGGGGCATAACTTCAACTGACAGAGAGGAAGTTCATAAGTAATGTTAAAAAGTATTATTTCACAGAAAGAGTAGTGCTGAGGTCCCCAACCCCCAGGCTTTGGCCCAATACCAGGCTGCAGCCTGTTCAAAACTGGTCCGTATAAGCAGTGTGCGGTGTGTACGTGCAACTCCACTTGCGCAAGTGGCGGATGCACAAGCTTCCGCACAAAGCTCCATTTGTGCAAGCAGTGGGCACGCGTCCTGCCACTACAGCAACTGCGGCAGTGCAAATGCATACCCCCTGTCACTTGGATGGAGCCATCCGTTCTCCCACCCACCAGTCCTGCAAGCTGGAAAGGTTGGGGACCACTGGAGTAGTAGAAGTTTGGAACCAACGTCCAGCAGAGGTTGGTCAGTCATCAGTAACTGAGTTTAAAGATGCTTGGAATAAACACATGTCCACCATCCAACAAAAAATTAAAAAATATAAAAATAATAATTAAAATTAATTAATTTTATCTTCAAATTCTTAAGGGGCAGATTCTATGGACCCTCTAGATCTTTTTCTGCCATTAGTTTCATGTGTTTATATGCTTATAAATAAGGCTGAAAGTGAATTCAAGTTTCTGTAAGAATTTTAATGAAATAGATTTTTCAACCAATTTCGTACTTGAGCTCTCAAGTTTGTTCAGGGCTTCTGTTGATGGTTTTTGGTAGCAGTCCTCTAATTTTCTGACCATTTCTAAAAGGCAGGCATGAAGCAATATTCTCTTTAATATTAATGAATTTATGTATCTAAAACATATTTTAATAAATTTGGATTTTTAATAGCTTATGTTCAGGTTTTTCAGCAGTACTAAACATGACTTAAGCATATTCTTAAAAAACTCTAATAGAGTTGAGAATGCTTCTTCTAAATACTGCAATTCCAAGGAAGGTAGAATAGAGAGGGTGTTTTTTTTCCCTTTCTGGAAATAAAGCTACCTGCAATTGCCTTTTTTCTTGGCAAAGTACAGAGAACCAGGCATTCTTTACTTTCTCATAATGTTCTTTCTCGGGTACTGCATCACTGCCAATTTTAGTAGCTCAATAGATAGAACAAAAAAACAACAACACTTCTGATGTTTCAGAAATTCTGAGATCCTAAACATACAAGTTTTCTCTTTTACATGAAAAATAGTAATAATCAACAAATAAAAACAGCTCCAGAATAAAAGCTGTGGCTGACCCCTCCTCTGCAATTATTGATAATTGATTACAAATTGAAATAACTAAGAATTGATGTATTTATTTCCCTAAAGAGAAAATTAAAAGAATTTGTGCTTGGCTTCATATGATGGAGCTTTCTATTCATTATGTCAAATGCACAATAATTTTATTTGAATAACCATTATACTCTTTGGGATTAGTTTTATTCTGAATAATTGAGCTGCTGTAGATTAACTGAAAGCTTGCTTTGGTTGCAGTGAAGTCTTTCTTTAGAGTTTGCCAGGTTATATTGCTGTGAACGTCCTGGGATCTTCCATGTTTTCAACAGCCTTATTTTGCATTATTGTTCATGCATTGTGTCAGATTGCCTTTGAAGAAAGTCTTCAACAAGTGAAAAATGCCTCTATTTATGGTCTTAAGTATTCTTCGTTGCACTCATGATAAACCTTGCCTTTATTATCACTACATTAATTAAAAAGACAAAATATTCCACAAAGAATTTGTCTTACACCAAAACACAGAACTATTCTAAGTTAAGCCTCCTTGAAATACAACAGTAGCATTTCATCTTTTTTCAAGTGTTGAGTTGGCAACGACATAACCCATACACTAGTTGCCCAAGTTGCTGGAGTTTTTTTTAAGATGTCCTACATCTCCTCCATGTGAATGAGAGCATGGTAGGGAATCAAGAACTCCATTCTTTGATTTCTCCCCTTCATGCATTTCACTCTTGGCCTTTAAGAGAACAAAGCCATCATGTGGAGGAGTTCCCGTTCTCCCCAAAAAGAGAAGAAAAAAGATCAAGCAGGTTGAAATGTGCAGCACTTTCATATATGGCTGTTCCTTCCCCTGGCACCATGGAAGGGGTGAGCAGGGATTATCCCTGTCTTGGTAGAAAGGGACCATAATATAAGTTGGAGGGAGTAGACAAATGGACAGGTACAAGAATTGGGAAGAGATCTCTTTGGGGCTACTTTTGGGACTAAGGAAGTGTGAGATGCAACAACTTTTCATAGAATCATAATCACAATTAAAGAATGGATGTGGGAAAGAAATTCTGCACTTGTTCCATTTTTGCTTCTACAATAGTAGTAAAAGATTGGAAATTTGATTAGAGGCAGGAAGTTGAAGAAGAATTAATATATCTTCCTTGGAAACTGAAGCTTCCCTTTAACATGCTGTCTGACCTCAGTAGGCAATATGTAGTTCTAAAGGTGCTGCATCACAGATGGTATTCAGCAGGTTCTGTTCAGTTCTGGAGAACCGGTAGCAGAAATTTTGAGTAGTTTAGAGAACCGGCAAATACTACCTCTGATTGGCCCCGCCCCCATCTCTTCTCTGCCTCCTGAGTCCCAGTTGATCGGCTGGGTCTTCTTTTGTTGCCCTGCACAGGAGAATGGAGCTGGAAAGCAGGTTAGTGGAATGAGGAGGGAATGGGGATTTTGCAGTATCCTTCCCCTGCCATGTCCACCAAGCCATGCTCACCAATTCACGCCATACCCACCAAGCCACATCCACAGAACTGGTAGTAAAATTTTTTGAATCCCACCACTGTGCTGCATCTTTCATTCTTGATCAGGCTGTTTGAGGCTGTTTGGGAGGCACAGTTCAGGAATATTTGAAAGGCCACAGATAGTTAATTAAAATATCATCATTAAAAGTTAGTAACTTTTATCTTTCTGAATGAAAAGTCTTCATTGTTGTAACCCTTGGTCTAATGAAAATGATCTTCATGAAGCCGTCATGTCAACTTGAGTTTGCAATCTTCACTTTAGCAGCAGTTTCAACTGCAGGTAGTCCTTGGCTAACAACCTTTTGTTCAGTGATCAGTTGAAATTACAATGGCACTGAACAAATGTACTTATGACTGATCCTCAAAATTCTGGTCAGTACAGTGCAGCTGCAGTCACATAATCACAATCCAGGTATTTAGCAAGGGACTTGCATTTACAATAGTTGCTGCCATTTATGCTCTTTCCTTCTGGCTTTCCACAAGGGAAGCCAATGGAAAACCCAGCAGGGAAGGTCACAAGTCCCTCACCCACTGGCCTGCCTGTTAACAGCCTGGGGCATGCCACTTCCTTCTGCCTTGTTCACTGACTTTGCTTGTTGGAATCTGGATGGAATTTGCAAGGAGCTCTTTGCTTAATGACCTATAATCTCCCCTGGATGATGGCAACAAGAAGGAGTGCCTAGATTGCCTTTGTTAAGCAATACCACCATTAGGTGAAGACTATCTATATTATGTTTTAAAATTAAAATAGAATTATTTTATTATGGCTTTTCTGTGGAGTTTTTCAGAGTACTATATTTTGCTTTTTTGAAATAGATACTGTGTGCTCATGCCAGCCACAATAAGTGGTCATTTCATTGCTGTCCAAATGGAAAGAGTTTGTAAAATGACTTAAAATACTGTTGTATTCAGTTTAGTGTTAAAATGTCAATAGAATATCATTTTTTTCTCTTAGAACAAATTTACAAATTACATCTAGGGCTGGGAGGTCTTTTATTTTTGGATATTTCAACCCCCGATGCCAGGAATTTAGCAGATTTTTTTCCATTCAAAAATGCTTATTAAAACATAATGCCTGTATTTTGAACATGACCTATTACTAAAAAATTAATACTTCATCTAGTTCTTTAGTTGTTAGTATTTGGTGACAGTTGCACTTTGTAAATAACTTGCTCTGTAAGAATTCCAACATATACCAGTACATACAAGCTATCTGTTTTGTCTTATAGTCCTTACAGTCCCTTTCTGAAGGAGTCAAAATTGAGGATCCAGTTAAAAAGGCATGGATGTATATACTGTACATTAGATTGAATAATATGTGAATCTAATTAACAGAATCTAGCTGGCTGTGTTCCTTCAGAAATTACATGATAAATAGTATTGTAATTCTACTGTCAAGCTTATTCTGATTTTCACTTACTTTTTAATAAGTTAACCCTAGGCAAATGAATGATGAAATATTTTACATGACAAATTTATCATTGCAATCCTTGGAACATTTTTATCATTCCAAGTTTGATCCTTTTGCCATATTTTGCTACCTTGCAAAGCCTTCTTGGTAGTATATACCAAGAAATAACTTTCTTTTTAGCAACCTTCTTTTTCCCTCTACTGAAATGCTGCCCCTTAGTTTCCCATAAAGTATCAAAAGAAAATCCTGTTAGAAATATTCCATATCAATGCGCTCTTGGCAGTGAAGCAAGGTAGCAAAGAAAGGCTTATAAGAACTTTCATTGGTTCTTCAATGATATAGAAAAGGACCCTTTCTTGAACTCTACATTTGTATGTCTGTTCTAGAATGGAAGAAGTGAGGCTGTCTCTACAAAGAACTTTCAAAGAGAGTTTTGATGCTGAATAAAATAACATAAAATAAAAAATAGAATACTTTGCTTTGAACCTAAATGCTCAAAGAAAAAACAGAGTGGTGAAGCTGTCAAAAAAATGCACAAAAATATAGATGCAAAAACCTACAGGCCTGTTAAAGGTTCACAGAATAATCTGTATTCCACATGAATTCCACGGTAATCTTCTTTTGTAAACTATCAAAGTTGTTTTGTGAATTCCTATAGTTAATATGATAGAACTTTACATACTTCTTTTCATTAATTGATAAGGAAACATTTAAATTCAGACTTGGATATAGAGGAGTGCATAGATGTAACAGAATTGATAAACAACAGTTTTCCTTTCTTCAGATCTCTGAAAACCCTCCTGCTCCTCCCCAAAATTTGTGAAGAGAAAGGCGTATCTGCTTAATATATTAATTTTTATTGGAATTTTGAAATGAATTGGACCGAATATATCTTGACTTTCCTTAAGCAGTTTATAGAGCATTCTGATGTTTGATGTGAATATCCAAGTATGTTTTCTGTCCTGGTTTGAAAATATATTCAGAGAGCACTTACCAGTAGCTTCATATCAAACAGGAGAGACATTTCAGTGGGATGCCTTATAGCTCAGTCCTGAGCCTGGTGCTATTCAGCAGATTCATGAAGTTTCGAAATGGATGCTTGTAAATTTGCAAAAATCTGAATCAGATAGCTAATATTCTAGAAGAAACGAAGCTGAAAACACTCTTGTTGAATTAGAGAAGCCCATTAAAAATAATTAAATGAGGCTTAGCAGAGAGAAATACAGGTTTATTCTCTATTCCATATCTATTTATTTATGTATATGTTTAAGATGGAGGATACTTGGCTCAGCAATGTGTATCAAGATACTGAGATGAGAGGCATATAAATTATTGTAAAATTGTTCCATTTTTAATGCTTCATTTTATTGATTAAATTGTACTACCCACAATCCCTCTCTGAGAGAAATGGATGGTTAAGAAGTGTGAAAAACAAACAAACAAACCAAGGAAAAGTGGATCTTGGAATTACAATAAATCACAACCTAAATATAAGTCTATATTGTGATGCAAATGTTAAATCTGCACTTTTCAGATTCATCAATAAAAGGATAGTTTCCAAATAATAGAAAGAGGACTTTTTATTTTATTCTGTGTTACTGAGATGTGATCTTAATTTTTTTCAAATTCAAGGCAATTCAGTTTAAGGAGAATTAAAAGAAACTAAAAACTGGTGCAAGGAAGAACAATAAGGTTGACGGTGGAGTTGGAAATCTTAAATCTTACTGGGAAAGACTGAAAATGCTAGGTGTGTTTTCCCTCGAAACTATTCAGCTCATGGTAGTTAGGCTATGATTGGATCTCGTTAAGAGCTTGAAAGATTGTCACTCAGAAGATGATAATAAGATCTCTTCTTTATAATTTTAAACTGCAACCACAAAATAATGACCTTAAGTTATAAGAATGCAGATTCCAGCTGAATGCTAGAAACATTTCCTAACAATAAGAGTGATTAGTGACAGTGGAACCAATTATAGAAGAAATTGGTGAGCTTCTCCTCTGGATATAGTCAGGCAAAAAGATGAACTAAGGCAGTTGTGTCACATCCATCACCACAGCAACCAATCACATCTATCTTGCTTTCCTTTAAAAGAAGCTCGGGTAGCTGCAGTTATATATTTGTTGTTTAGGTGAGACTTTGTGGGCAGTTTTGAGATGGACTTAGTAAAGGTAGGTCATTTTAAATAATTGATTTCATATAAATGCATGTTTGCTTCATTTACAAATTATAAGTTAAGATGTGACCAGATAATTTTAATGATAAGAGGTGCAATTTGGATTTTAAAAACAAATATTTAAAGAATGTCAAGGATGTATCTATTTTGCCTCCTGATATTATGCAGTGAGTGACATATATTACAATTTATTTTATCCATTTACAAATGTGAATTAACAGCTGTGGAAAGTTATAAGCAAGAAAATTAGCTATGCAGGAATATGCACTATATATTGAAGTAAATGAGGAACTAAGTTTCTTTAATTACTTACAGTTACAAATAGTTTTTAATATAAATACAACAATAATGGGTAAAATAGCTTGAAGTAGGAAGTTTACTTGAATGCTTGCAAACAATTGAAAATAAAATGAAATCCTAATTCCACCACTTTATTCACACATAGTATTATAACAAATTGATTAATATGCAAGAGGAATAGAAATAACCTTAGTTTCAATATTGTTTCTAAGTAATAAGCTTATTTCAGTGTTATAATTGTTGTAAAAGAACTTAGGTAATAAATTGCTTGGCTGAAGTTTTTAAACATATTTTTTATGAAATCCTTGTTCTGAAAAAAAACTTTTCAAGAAATTGAGAAAACAATATGTGAAAGGAACAGCAGGGTTTGAAGATTAAATTGTGAGTAGATTAGGCAATGGTAAACTTTTCCCGATTCTGTCCAAAATTCATTAGGAAATTCTATATTTCAATTTTGCCTAAAATAAATTAGATTACCTGTACTGAAGCAACAATAATTAGTTAAGTGTAATTGAGTTGGATTCAACTCTTGTGACTATAAGAACAAATTTTCATGATATCTAATAATACCTCTTCCAAAATCTGTTTAGTAATCTTGTTGATCCTGTTCATCCAGTGTTTTTCCTTTCTGCTTCCCCCAAGTTTACCAAAAATGAGAATTTTTCTAATCCATCGATTATTCTTATTGTCTGTCTAAAATATCATAGTTTTTGGTTACTCAGTAGAGATCAACTTATTGTTATGTGGTTGAGGTTGGACTCTATTTGGTTCTTATTGCAATCTAATACTCAGAGTAACATCTGCAAATTCATAATTCAAAGTAATTTTTCTTTTCTTTTTCAGTGCCCACTTTTAAAAGCTGCATATTATCATTAGAGCACTGCTTTAATTATTCTTATCTTTGTTGTGATGGAAATATCTTTATCCTTTATGATCTTGTCTACATTTGTTAGTGCCTTCCTCCCTAGGATTATTCTTCTTTATCATCCATTTTTATTTATTAAACTTAAGAAAACAAAACTGCCTACCACTGTCATTTGCTCACCATCAACTGTAAGTTCGCTCACATGCTGGTTGACATTATCTCTGCCTTCTTAATACAGTATTTAACTATTGCCAAGATTTCTCATTTTCCATTTTAATTTATAATAAGGTCTTCTGAGTTGCCTTAATCTTCTGATAATAAAGTGATGTTTGCATATCTCAAATTGTTAATATTTCAGCCTCCATCACTTTCAGTCCTGCTGTTATGTAAATAATATTTGCTGAAGAAGTAAAACTCATTTAAGGACAATGTGCATCCCTATTTCACACCTTTCCTCTTTTCAATAAAGTTGTTTGTCCAAATGACTTCTTCTTTGTTCAAATGACTTCTTGTTCCTTGCAAAAGTTCCTCAGATGAACAATCAATATTCTGGTACATTCATTAACCTTTTATGCGTTAAACATTTAGGTATAATCTTCACTACTAAGTGAAGCAATGTAGTGAGATAGTAATCAGCAAAGCAAAGGTAAATCCACATCTTTTATTTTGGAATGTTTTGTTTCTAATCTTTTTTCAAACCTGACTGTCTATTTGGCACTTCTTTCTTCAGGTAGAACTCTGTTTTTCTTTTATATGTGATCCTAAATAAAATATGGAAGAATTAGTGAATTCTTCTACTAGTGCCGTAGTTCAGTCATTTACCAATTCTCATGTCTGTGTTTTTCCACATACACACAATTTTTGCTATCTCTGGGCTATACAATGTTACTCCATTATTCTTCTTTTGTAATCTATTTTAGCAGCACCTGTCATACTTCACTTTGTACTGCAGTCAGTTCCTAATTGTATTCTCTCTCTCAAGATATTTCTTGTCATTCTACAATTCAGTTTGCAAAAGATTTCTGTACAATATTTCATAAGCCTATAGGATCAATGAAGGTTTAGCAAAGCTAAGGAACATTCCAATAGATGTCTTTGTATACTTTGTCAGAAGAAGAAAACAAGTAATCAGATGAAGGAAATGAATAGGTTGAGGCCAAGGGAAGGCTCATCAATTTGAAATCCCTTTGTGCCCACAAGAGGTCTAATCCATCCTACCTATAATCAGTCTTCCTCCCAATTCCAGAAATCCAGGCAGAGACTTAACAGTCTTTTCTGTAATGTCCTCTCTGTCCTTTTGGAATTTATCTAAATCTTAAACAAAATTCTTTCCCCCCAAATTCCAATAATAACAAATTGCGCAGCTCCTTCGATCTCTCCCTATTTTATAATTTTTGTTTTACTTTCCAAAACTCTGTAATTTGTTGTAAGTCTGCAGTCCCTTTGCCCCACAGATTTTCCAAACTTTCTTAACTACTTTTAAATTTATTTTTCACCTCTGAAAATCCTTCTTCCATTTCTTAATTGTTGCTTTCACCTTTTAACCAAATTCTTCAAACCATTTCTGAATAAATCTGATAAAATATTCTTATCAATAAGTTGTTATTGTTCTTGTGGTTGTCATGGTGAGAACATGAAAATATTTCTGTTACTAAGTGGGAATAAAAGGCAGGCTTCTTTTAGTTCCAGTTAGCTCTCTTTAGTCACAATCAGGCTGCCTAACTCATATTATTACAGCCTTTTGTTTTGTAAAATCCACAAATATTGTCCTTATATATAAACCAGCCTACCTTCCCACAGAATCTGGTCTGTTAGTTTAATTACATTTACTATTTTCAAAGATACTTTCATCAAAGAAAAATATTAGTTCTATTTCTTTAAAAAAAACCTGTCCTTTTCTGTCTGATAGTTATAATAATACGATATGATATATAATATAACCTATAATATAATAAGGACAGGTCAGAGAGTCATTACATGAAAAGTGAAAAGAACAAAATGCTCGAGAGGCAGATGAAATTGAGATGGAAGCCAGATTCTGCATTTCGGCGTAAGGTGGTCAAAATCCCATTTTCTTTATTTTATTTGGATCTGCATTAACATTGGCAGCTCATTTATTTTATCTGCTACAAAAATGTCAAACTTCTTGAGTTCTGCATGCTAATTCAATCTATTTTGTTCACACTTTTAATTGGACAATTCAGAAATGTAATAATGGTATCTTTTCATTATAGGATTAAATTGCTGGTTACTGTTATAGGTATTGTATATGGAATCTGGTATTCTATGTCTTATATAATTAAAGAACATAGCCTTTAGAGACAAACTGTTATCCTCCTTTCAATCCTTGTCATGAACGTAACCATGGGTGTTGTAACTTGAATATTTTATCAAATAACTTTTATATGGGATTTATTTCATCCCAGTGTTCAAAGGTCTTTCAAAACCTAGGAAAAAGAGCTGCTTAACAATGAATTACTAACTTATGTTTCTCTTAGTTGGTTTTTAAATTGGACTGAGAGTTATGGTGTCAAAGTTTTCCTCCATTTGATATGCAGGATTTACATACCACAGGACTAATTTCCTTCCTGATGAGATCTGTATGTCTTCTTTGCCCAGATATCCCACAAAATTCAGTAAATTACCTTCTGGGCGCATAGAATATCTTCTGTAAAAAAATATTTCCTACAATGAACTTTAGTATCTTTTTACTACCAGAAAAACATATTTTTTGCTTAGGTATTAAAAATTTTCTAGTTTTAATTTTGGGAATTAAGAACCATAACGTAAGTATGACATACGTATTCTGCTTTTGCTTTATTACTATATATTTTATTCTTTTAAATTTTATGATTCATCTTGTAAATTGAGGATTAAAAGAATAATGCATAAATTATTAAAAAATATAAAAATTAAATGCCACATTATTTACATTGATTTTTACATGGTTATTGTCTATGTGAAAAGTTAATACCATGAAACTTGGAATTTTAATTTAAAAAATTAGCATTTGATAAAATGAACTGAATTTTGTAAAAACGTAAGACGATACTTGCTGGATATTCCAGTACTCTGCAAATCATCTACAGCAGTCCCTTTCTAAAATCATTTCAATTGGTGGCCATCATCACATCTCCAGGCACCACTTTTCAGAATTTTTCTATTCATTAAGTAAAAAAGAAATGTACTTCATTTTCCTAATCATTAAAAGTAGCAGAACAGGGATTTTTCCAATTGATTTACATCCCTCGCTTCACCCCACTCCAGGTTTTTTATTTGTTTTGAATGGTGGAGCATCAGACAGATTATTTTTTTCCCTTCCAGCTCAACAAACCAATTTTCAAGTAGAATCCATTCCCCAGTACTGTATGCTTGCTTGCTACAAATGTTCTTGTTTGGGCTTAATTTGCCATAGTTCGCCTTGTTATAATAATAAAACATTTTAAATTGTTCACCTGTTCCATTGTACTAAATATTTGTTCACTGGTTTATTTATACATTTAAATGGTCTAATTGTATTTCATGTTGAAAGAGTTGTGCTGCTTATCTTTTTGTTCCAAAGCTTATTGAAGAATATGTGATATGAACATTAAAACCTATAAATACCTAATATAAATGCTATTATATTGTCTATTTTCATTTGATTATGGCCATGTTATTGTTCTCTGCTGAGGGCTTGCTTCATCCTTATTTTCATTTTGACAGCTATCCACATTATACATTAGATGTTTGTTTAACCATGATGTACTAACCTACCTACCCACCCCACTTCCTTTCTGAATCTTCTGCTGTTTACAGTTACATGGTACAATATTATATTGTTAATGATGTACACATAAGAGAAAAAGGTTTTATAAAAATTCCTCAACTTATGACTCCAATTGAGCCCACAAATCATGGCAGTTGTTAAATAGGTCATTTACATGACCAACGTAATTTTATGACATTTTTTTTTGCAGCAGCCTTTAAGTGAATACAGTGGTTGAAAAGTGAATGCTGCAGTTGTTAAATGAACACCGCACTCATGAAATGAATCCATTGATTGCAATGGCCGTTTTTTGTCCATTAAACACCGATTTCTAGCAAAACACATTAAAAATAATGTTCAAATGTCAACAGGGCACTGCAAATGGCCATAAATATGGACCAGTTGCTGAGCACCAAAATGCTACAACATGATCATGGTGTGAAGGGAGTAGATGCCAGAACTTCAAATCCAGTTCATAAATACTTTCTTTTGGTTCTGTTGTAACTTTGAATAATTGCTAAGTGGCCATTCATTAAATGAGGATTACTTAAAGGGTTATTTTTTTAATTTAAAAACCAGATGTGCACAGAATAGTTGATGCATGGAACATTCTTAATATAGTTTATTTTTTTTCACTGCAGAAAACTCAAATACATAAAAGCAAAGCAAATTACACATCATAATGTATTAATATACTGAAAGTGTATTGGAGGATCATTTCTGTTAAAGTGTCTTAAAGAAATCTCAAAATTTCTTTTGAACCATTAGTAGATATCACATGGTATTGATAGCAAAAAGTAATAAATAACAAAAAGTGTAAATTTATCTGTGCTAATGAGTAAGGACCTTGGAAGAGAATAACCATTTAGTGGATTTAACAACATAACCGAGCAGCATTCTCTATATAAACCACTTAAAAATTGATCATCTATGATTTCTACCACTGAACAATTTATATTCCAAGAGAAACAACTATTAGCTTTCTGGATTAAAGATAATATAAGGCAAACTATAATATTTACTTAATTTATTTAATTGTTACAACTTCTGCTAAGTGTTCACACAATGTACTTCAGGATTTTTGTAAAACATTTTGCCAAATAATTGCATAAGAGTAGCCTTATTGATTGTTCAAAACACAGAGACCAATTGAAACATTTAAATTTCTATATTATTAAATAAAGGAAATCAATAGAACTAAAAGATAGCGGCAAGTGGTTATGGAGAAAGAAAGAAAACATTTGTTTTTTTCCTCATTTAGTAAGTGCTTGTGAAATAATATGCTGTAAAAATGTAAAACATATTCAACTAATGTAGTCAAATTGAACAATCCAGAAAGAAACAAAAAGTTATATTAATACAGCTTTTGTTGGTGTAGAAATTGTTACTATTTTTTCATGAGCTATTAATTTTTTACTAAATGAGTTCTACTTAGCAATAAAAGTTTATGACACATCTGGGGAATCTTATTTAAAGGTAGAATGTTAAAATTGTTCTCAGAAAATTGGCAAAGTCACACAAATGAACAATTCAGTAGAGAGAAAAGAAAGTTATTACAGAAGGACAAAGGAAATTTTCCCTAGTTAGACTGTTCCGTATAAAGAACATAAATCACTATGTGTGGCTACAATGTCAGAAACACATTCAGTAATTAAAACATAATAATGCTGCTCTATTCAATATGACTTTCCACTCTAGTAAATGAGTGAGTTTTGCCTAATGAAAGGAGTCTGTTATCTCCTAGCAACCTCCTCTTTTGTAGCTAGATGGGAATGAAGGTTGAGGCTTGAGGAGAAAGAGAGGGAGGGTGCCTCTGCTTTTTACTCTACTCTCCACTTTGTTTTTGTTTGGAGTAATTGGAATGATTGAAATTCCAGATCGTGAATAACTCAGAAAAATTGTAAGGTTGACATAAGAAAAATACGAATCAAAATAGCACCGATCTTCTAATTTTTCTGTCATATTGGTATTTGTTGTGATTTCTTTAATCATACTGTGTCGGGATTTTATCTTCTTAATATTAGGCTTGCTCATCATTTGGTAAAAATGCATTGAAAGTTGCACATAGGCATAAAAATTCCGGTATGTGTTGAAAAATTATGTGTTGAAATACTTGCAGTATAAGAGAACCTCTAGTAGATCAGATCAGACTAATAGAGAATCAACAGCGATTAATCAAATGCCTCCAAGAAAGATGGGGCAGGATAATGAGCATTTAATTCAGAGATACTTGGTAAACAATTGAAGCTGTGAGGTGAACCTGAACCTGAGTCTTCCTATTCTTTATCCATCCCCTTCACTTCCTTGCTCTTGAGCTAAAAAAAAGGAACTGGCCCAAATTCCCCAAGGGGAACTTCCATGATTGAGGGGAACTGGATTTTGGCAGAGAGCTAAAAGAGAATAACTGGTCCAAAATCAGTCAGTGAGCTTCTGTAGAGAGAGGGGGATTTGAACCCGAGCTCCCCACTTCTTATCTATCCTACATCATCTAGTTCTGATGTCATCACCTTGTTTCAATAGCAATAGCATTTAGGCTTATATATCACCCCATAATCCTTTATGGCAGGATTCTACTGATTCGCACCGGTTTGGTAAAACTGCTTGTTATGGTTCCCAGTAGTTTGGAGAACTGGTAAATCAGGCCTCTGGCTGGCCCTGCCCCTCTCCGCTCGCTTCTCTGCTCCCTGCCCAGTCAGTCCCTATCGCACATGCGCAACATGCGCATGCACGACATGCTTGCAGCCTTCTTTTGCCCGCCTGCCAGGCTAGTCATTGCTGTCTGCCTTTTGCAAGTTTTTCATTCTGCTGGGAGAGGCTCTCCCAGCAAGAGCAGGTGCGTGAAGCAGCCCAGAGCCGACACGAGCCTCTCCACTGTTCTTTCCAGCTGAGCAGCCCTGATTTGCCTGCTTACAGGTAAGCTTGTGAGTCGCGCTAACCCCTCTCCCACTGTCCCTGGGCCCCGCCCAGCCCTCTGCAGGCCTCCCTGTAGCTCCCCAGGCCTTGCTCAGCCCTCCGTGAGATCCCTGGGCCTTGCCCAGCCCTTGCCAGGCTTCCCTCACCTTGCATCCATGCTGGGCCTCCTCCCGCCTGGCCACCTACTTCTTGACATGAGCAGAGGCTGCTGGTTGGAGTGCAGGGAACCGCAGTGCTGGGCTCCCTATTCTATATATGCCACCCAAGGGCATAGCTAGAATTGGAAGAGGCTGCGTGTTTCTGGCGGAAAGAACCAGAGCTTCTTGATGCGAGAGCAGCCTCTGCCTCGCTCGCACCTGCTCATCCAAGCTGCCGAGTGTTGCCCCTGTTCTTTCCACTACAGCTGCACAGCGTTTTATTCCAATTCTAGCTCCAACCAGCAGCCTCTGTTTGTGTCAAGAAGCTGGTGGTCAGGTGAGAGGAGGCCAAGGTGGGGCGCCATTTCCGGGCCAGTCCGGCCGGCGGATGGGCAAGCAAGCAGCCCTCAGGGTGATGCAGCGATGGCAGTGGCCAGAGCATGCCACGGCCGTTCGCTTTCTCTACTGCGCTGGGGCTAGGCCTGAGACTGAAAGAGGTGACGGAGGTGCCCCAAAAGGGAGGGCGGGAACTCCTGGACAGCTTCCCACCACCGCCCCCTCCTGCTCCCACTGAAAGGGAGGGCGAATTGATGTTCCTGGGGCTGCGGCTGCTCCTTTTTTGTTCTTCCACTGCCCGCTGCTCTCTTGCAGCACGAAGGCAGCCGCCACAGCCTGTCCCTTTAAGGTATGTCAACGTGGGGGTGGAGGTAAGTGGGGACCATAAAGGGACAGCCAGGCCACAGCAGCTGCCTTCCGAGCAGCTCTGCTGTGAAGGGAAGGGAGGAAGAAAAGTTAGGCAACTCTTCTCCTTCTTGGGTAGAGCATGCGCACACAGCGCCGGGAGGATTATCTGCAAGGAGTCGGTATGTGGGCAAGTCCCTGCAGCACCGTGAGATGTGTGAGTGAGAGACGAGAGAGAGAGAGAGAGAGAGGGATGAGAAACAGATGAGAAAGAGGGAGAGGGAGAAAGAAAAAGATGAGAGAGAAAGATGAGGGGGTGGGGAGAAAGAGACAGAGAGAGAGATCTGTTTAAAAGAAAATAGAAAAATGGCTCTGAGTGTTTCAGGTTTCAGACCCCAGGTTAGACAAACAGCATGGTCGTTAAATGAACCTTGTGGTCATTAAGTGAGCACTGGTTGTTAAACAAGTCCCTTTTCCCCATGGGCATTTTTAACCGGAAACCAGAAAGAATTGTTGGAAACTGGCAAAAAACATAGAAAACCTGAGTCACTTGACTGTGTGGGATATTGTAACTGGTCATAAAATGAAGGGAGGGGAGGGAGGGGAGGGAGGGAGAGAGAGAGAGAGAGAGAAGGGAGGGAGGGGAGAGAGAGAGAGAGAGAGACTCCTAAGCATGTTTATTACATCTGGTAGTTGACTAGTTTTCTATATGAATTCTGTAAATATTGGTAGCCTTAATGCTTATATATTTTTGGTTCTGATTACACACACACTACCTGGTTTATAAAGTGGGTTTTTTGATAAAGTTGTGAAATGCTTTTACAAGCATAATTGCCAACATAGTTACCCTATAGCAGTTATAAAAATTAAGTACAGTTAAATGTTCAGTCTCTATCCATACTTCTTTACTTGGCACTATGAATTCTTTTCTCACTTTCTCGGGTTTCTTTAGGCTATTGTCATTTCTGGGTTTAACTTATTTATAAAATCACTGGTGACAAGACTAGTTGCATATATAAAATATCAAAGTATAGGGCTTGTCACATAACTTAAAAAGCATAATGTAAAATGTTAACTTATTCTCTCAAGAGAGAATTTCCTGGCACAGGTCAGAGCATAACAAAAATTCTGCTCTGTGCTTTTATATTTTCTTTTGCATGACTATATGACTACACAAACAAAATCTAGTTTGTAGTTAGATCTAAGGCAGTAAGAATAAATGTACTTAATTAAATGAGTGGTAGGTCTAATGAATAAAAATAGGGTATTGCAATGGCTTAATTGATGGATCAGCATTTGTTGGTGATGGGAGAAAAACATACATTTTAATCTCAAAATAGAAAACATTTGAAGATACAGGAATAATATTAAAAGGGGGAAAATAATTTTCTATTTATTTAATATACAGGTTGAATTCAATCCATTTACTAAAATAATTGCAATTTTAAAAATATGGCATTTACTTGTTTATTATTTATTGTTTATTGTTGTGCCTGTTGAGTGGCCAGTTTATGATATGAACAAATGTGCATTTCAGTTATAATAAATGAACAGTGAATTTGAAAATAGGCAATCCAAATTGCAGTAGCCAGCTATAAGTTTTAAAAAGTTATGTGACAAAATTTCTATGTCTTCAGTCATTTCAAAGAAAGAATTAATTTAGGGGAGAAAGCAAAGTATTAAAATTCTGTGAACTCAAGCAATGCTGAGTGGCCCTATGTTTTGTGTTTCAGCGATGTGCATACTGCAAGCACCTTGGAGCCACTATCAAATGCTGTGAAGAGAAATGCACCCACATATATCATTACCCATGTGCTGCTGGAGCAGGCACATTTCAGGACTTTAATAACTTTACCCTTCTTTGCCCAGATCACATTGACCAGGCTCCGCTAAGATGTAAGTAGCCATATTAAATAATGCTGAAAATATGTAATAGAGCAGAGGTCTCCAAACTTGGCAGCTTTAAGACTTGGGGACTTCAACTCCTAGGAGTTGAAGTCCACAAGTCTTAAAGTTACCAAGTTTGGGTATCCCTGTAATAGAGCCTCCTAATCAGATTTTTATTTAGTTATTTCAGATCTCTGTGGATTTGATTGGATATTATTTGCACAGATTGGTTTTGCTCCTGGCTGTTGTTTTCATATTGATTTTTTTTAAAAAATGTTTTAATTTGTTGCATGATGGGCATGTAATACATTGAAGGAATAAATTAAAAAAATAAAAACAATTGGAGTAGATAGATCTGCTGAAATGTACTCTTCTTGTGGGTTTTTGTAAGTGCTATGATGGGATGAAGGATTATAGGCAAGGAGATGGTGCAAAATTAATTTTTCCTCTTTCCTATCTAGTAGTAGTTCAAATTAAATGTTGAGAAATGACAGAAGTCAGATTGCCTTATTATCAGCTAATTTAAGATCAACTTGTCCTCCTCTCTCATCTCACAGCATCTTTCTTGAAATATGTTTGTTCTTGCTGCAATCTTCTTTTTAACTAATGGTAATAATTTCACTAGCACCTGTTTTAATTTTAAAAACTATGATCTGTATATAATAACAGACTCATGTAGACATTAAATGTTTTATTTTCTGGATACAGATAGCTTGCATAATCCTTATTTAACACCTGAATAAAATTTATAAAATTTAAAAAATATATCTAGCTGTTCCATCTTTTGAAGGTTATTTTCCCTATAAAATAATACAGAATTCATCTGTTAATTTGTAGCCAAGGAAGAAGCTAACTGTGCAGTGTGTGACAGCCCTGGTGACTTGTTAGATCAACTTTTTTGTACAACCTGTGGCCAGCATTACCATGGAATGTGCCTGGATATACAAGTGACACCTATCAAAAGGGCAGGTTGGCAGTGCCCTGATTGTAAAGTGTGCCAGAACTGCAAGTAAGCAAAACTGGAGAATAAAGTGCTAAAACACTGGTACCTCATTTTAAATTATTGTGTATAGGTAGTCCTTCTTAGTGACCACAATTGGGCTAGAAACTCCTCAACTAAATCCTGCAGTCATTAAATGGAAAATCATGTGATCATGATAGCCTCATGTCTTCACTTCTGCTTTGTCATTAAATGAATCACAATATTGTTAACTGGAATATCACATGATCATGACTTACCATTTTACTTCTGTGTTCTCCATTAACTCTGATTATTGCTAATCAGTTAAAAAGTACACAAATGCTGATCATATGATTATGGGACATTGTAATGGTCTTATATTTTTACACCATTGTAACTTCAAGCAACTATTAAATAAGGCAACTGGTAAGTGAGGCTTACCTGTAGTATTATGAAAAGATGAAGTAAAACCTATGATTTTTTTTTCTGTTGAGTGCATTAGAAGATAAGATGTTATGGACATTATCAACAAATGACACTTGCATTACTATATTTACTTCACTACATAACCTAAATAGATTTGCTCCTAGAAATTTTGATTCTTCCACAATCGGCAAATTGCTTGCCATTTTTTGTTTCTTTTCTATAACAATCTTCCTCAGATGTGGTCTGTGACCTATGAAGAATAGTGAAAATAATCTTTGGGACATGTTTTTCAATAGAGTTAGAAATCCCTAGTGTAGTCTTAGATAAAATGCTCAATTTAATATAAAACAAAATGCATCCCCAACTTTTACACTGTGTTTGCTACTCATTGTGTCCATGTCAGTTTCAGAATCAAGGTAAGCGCTATATAATACTCCACAATTTCTTTAACCACTGTTGAATTTGATATTACTTTTTAAATCATGTTTAATGTTATTACATTCTGGGGAGATCTGATAACATAAAATTGCTGTATTTATTCCTTAATTTCTGAGGCCACAAATCATGAATATAATATACTTTAGGAATGTGCATTGTTTCTTACACATAAAGAGGAAATGGTATACCGATATCCATTAGAAAAGAGTTGATACTGTGGCATTGGTCATAGACATTGCGTTTTAACATTTCATTAGCCTACTTGCTGTTTATATTCACCTACCTTGCTTCAAAGTATTTTATCTTTTGATCCAATTTAACTATTGACCTCACCCCTTTCCTAAGAGGTCTGTAGGGGGCGTGCATAAGCGCACCAACGTGCCTACCGTCCCTGTCCTATTGTTTCTTTTATTTTTTATTTTTCTTATATGTATCCATGTATTCATAACTATGTTTTTACTTATACCTATTATCTTGTAAGCAATTGACAAAAATAAATAAATAAATAAATAAAATCTTTCCCTTAGGCAGTCTGGAGAAGACAACAAAATGCTTGTTTGTGATACATGTGACAAAGGGTATCATACTTTTTGTTTACAACCAGTTATGGATTCTGTACCAACAAATGGGTGGAAATGCAAAGTAAGTTTAAATTCCGTTTCCTAAATGTAGAGCTTGTGTGAAATTGAAGTGCAAGTTAGGTTTAAGAGTAGTATTCAGAAGGCTATAGGAGTGATGTTCTTCTACGGCCTTTTTTCTACCGTATGAAGAACTGCTGCTGCTCAAATGGCAGAATGAAATTTTATTTACATTTTTAATTGTTTGTTATTACTACTGTTACAATGTATTGCAAACTGCCCAGCCATCTTTTGAGCAAGTGGCACATACATTGTTGTATTAATATTGTATTAATAAACTTTAACAAAAGGTATAAATTGTTGAACAGGGGGCATTTTAAAAATGTTCTATATAGGCAGCATTATTAGTTGATTGAAGTTTCTGTTTTGATACCATAAAATAGTGTGACTAAAAAAAGTGATTTTTTGGACTTCTAGAACTGCAGGGTATGTGCAGAATGTGGCACACGGAGCAGTAGCCAGTGGCATCACAACTGCCTTATGTGTGACAGTTGTTACCGTCAACAAGACAACCTGCCTTGCCCTTTTTGTGAAAAATCTCCCTATCCCAACTTGCAAAAAGAAAGGTTGCACTGTCATATGTGTAAAAGGTGAGAAGTGTGTTTTTTATTCTACCTTAATTTAGTCCTTTGCTTGTCATTAATGGTTTCCAAGTCATTTCAAGGAGAATATGTCAGTATTACTTTTCTTTGGTACTTAACTACTGATCTTAATTTCTTTTATTTTAAGAATAGTAATATGCCCAAGAACTTATGCTAATTGGCCATGAAACTCAGTGATCAAACTCTCACCAACTTCTGTAGAATCATATCCTATAAAGGTTTGATTAAGAAGTGTGATTGGCTTATTACCATTTATAATGGAACTTATTTCTGGTTAAGAAATTATGTGTAAGTGCACAGAACACAAGTAGCCCTCAACTTAGAATAGTTCATTTAGTGACCATTCAAATTTAAAATGGCACTGGAAAAAAAACTTATGACCATTTTTCACACTTACAACCTTTGTAGCATCCTCATGGTAACATGATTTACATTTGGAGGCTTGACAACCGACTCACATTTTTGACAGTTGCTGAGTCGTGATCACCTTTTGCGACCTCCTGACAAGCAGAATCAATGGGAAAGTCAGATTCACTTAACAACAATGTTACTAACAATATCTGCAGTGATTCACTTAACAAATGTGGCAAGAAAGATCATAAAATGGGATAAAAGTCACTTAACTAATGTCTCACTTAGCATCAGAAATCTTGGGGTCAATTGTGGTCATAAGTCAAGGACTATCTTTACTCTTTTTCTTCATTAAGTAAGTATGGCATATTACACCAGTTATCCAAGTAAAACAAATATTAAAAAGGCTAATTTGAAATGGTCCAAAATGTTGAAAAGACCTTTTTAGTATTTTAGTGGAAGAAATTAACACATTAATCTGAATTCTAAACCTATTATTCCCTCAGGTGGATACACATAGGATGTGATAAGCCTCCTGACAATGAACTGGATATTCATTTAAAAGAATATATCTGCAGTCTTTGCAAACATTCAGATGTAGATCAAGAACATACACAAATGTGTGAGATGATAGAGACTGAACAGTTTTTGCCTGAAGTTGACACAGGTATGGGGTACCTCTTCTTTTATCTATCTCTTTGTGCCTCTTGATGATTTTTCATCAGAAGTCTACAGATTTCTTCCTTCTCCAGATTATTGGTGCAACAAAGCACAATTATTTTTTAAAGTTTATATTGCTGGAATGCTTTGATAAAATTTTCTAGAAAGACCTCCACATTTTAGTGGAGTGTCTCGTATTTCATTTTCTTCCCACCATGTAACTCAAACAGGAACTCAAAAAGAAACCATTCCCAACTCTTTAAAATGTATAAACCTAATATAGGAACACTGTCCAGAGTAGAATGGTATTTGCTATCCAAAGTTTTCCCCATGATTTGAATGAGAAAAATAATTAAATGTACAACTTGATAATATCTTTGTTTTTTTATATCTGTGCACATGACATAGAAATGGAAAACATAGATTCAAAAGACATAGGAAACAAGAAGCCGTTAGTACTCGAAGGTGGCCTTGATCAAGAATTGGTGGATGAGTCTTTTACAGATTATAAGGATACCCTTTCTTTGACAGCACAAGATCATATATGTATGTATATAAAATACGATCAGAATTCTAGAATATTTAGAAAATGTAATAACATTTGAGCAGTGCATTTTCTGTTTACAATAATAAGGGTTTTGGAATAGAGAGTTTCTAAAGGTTATAGAAGAAATAGAACTGTTTTGTACAGGTATTCACCCTGCAATCTTCTGATGAAATACATAATATAACAACAATTCTTTATTACAGTTAAAGACCAGAGATAAAAGATATACCTGAAAAAAAACAAACAGAAAAATAGACAATAGTTTTTAATCAGTGGCATAGTAACTTATTTCTGGTCTCCTTTTCTTCAGATTGAATTTTTTCTGTTTGTTGTTTTCACCATATAAGAAATTCATTATTTAGGGAATGATAGTTTTTTAAACTATTCATTTCTTGGTTGGTTGAATAATTTAAAAGTATCTTACATTATCATTTTATTGACTTTTTAATAATGATATACAAGTGTGAATGAATGGCATTACATAATTTTGTAAAGTAATTGTTTGATATTAGAATTAAAGTGTGAATTTTTTAAAAGTAAGAATAGGACTTTTAAGGAACTCTCATGTCTTAAATTATGCCAGTTTATGAAGCATAAATCTAAAATGTTACAATTCAGCTAAAACTGTCCCAATAAACAAATAGTTTCTTACCCAGATCTATTTCTGAGCAAGGTAGAGTAATAAAGAAACTAATACTGAAATAAAATATGAGTTTCAGCCTACAAGATCTGTAAGATCAGTTGAATAACAACAGCGATAGTAATAGCATTTAATGGCTAAATTATTTACTGGCCCCTAGCACTGCACAGCACTCTCAGGGCAGTTTACGTTATAAGCATTATTTGCATATGGTCCCCAACAATCTGGGTCCTCATTTTACCAACCTCAGAAGAATGAAAGGCTGAATCAACCTTGAGCCGGTCAGGATTGAACTGCTGAACTGCTGGTTGTGGGCAGAGTTTGCCTGCAATACTTCACTTTAACCACTGCACTATCAGGGTTCCCCTTGGATGTCAGCTAATTGTTCATCATGATATGTTTTATTTTGTAAATTATGATAACTTAAAAATCCATCAGACTTAACACAAGTGTGATAATGTAAACAAAAACCATTTGTCTATTTGTCTAATCATGAATGAAATATTTCTAAAAAAGATAATTACTGGAAATTTCTAGTTTGCTAAATTTGATAGTAAAATATAAACATTCTGAACCAATAAGAATAAAAATATAATATTTATATTACGTGATCCAGTTTGCTGTAGCTGTTAAGGCACTAGCCAGAAACCAGGATATTTTTATTTTGATCCCAGCTTGTGCACAAAGCCAGCTGGTTGACTTGGACCAATCAGTCCCTCTTAGTCCTAAGAAGCAGGCAATGGCAAACCACTTCTGAAATCCTGCCAAGAAAACTGCAAGTCAGCAATAATTCAAAAACTTACTGGTATATTATATTATAGTTATATATATTCCTATACAGGCAATTCTGGACTTACTGTTTATTTCATTTAGTTATTGTTTGAAGTTATAAGAGCACTGAAAAAGTGACTAATGACAGCTTTCACAATTTCGACTGTTGTGGCATCTCCATGGTCACATGATCAAAGTTCGGATGCTTGGCAACTGATTCATATTTATGATGGTTACAGAATCCCAGGGTCATATGATTCCCTTTTGCAACCTTCTGACCAGCAAAGTCACTGGGGAAACCAGATTCACTTAACAACCACGTTACCAGCTTAACCACTGCAGTGATTCAATTAATATTTGTGGCAACAAAGATCATAAAATGGTGTGAAATTTAGCACCTGTCTTGTTTACAGCATAATTTTTGGGCTCAATTGTGATTGTAAGTCAAGAACTACCTCTATAACTGAGGCATGGATATGATATAAATTTATACAATTATTTTATGTCAAATAGAAAATGTTCCCCCTTTTATAGTGGTAAAAGTGTGGGCTGTTTAGTTGAATGGACATGTATTTGGTACCTAAAGATAAAATATATTTCTTATGTGGTATATACATTGTGGACTTTTATTTCAAGTTGTGATAAGCAAATTTATACTTAAGTTAGATAAATATGTGAAGGGATAGCTTTACCAATAATTAACAGCAAGATACTAATTGGAACCATGTTTTCATATAGTGTAAAAGAACTAAAATTCAGAAACAGTCAATATAGACATTTACCTGCTTGCACTTTCAAGGGAAAAATATTTTTTTTGAAAGGATGTCGCTTTCTATAGCAGTTCCGTTGTATGAGACTGAAATACAGTATCCACATTTGTTTCAGGCCTATCATTAGATGAAAAGAAATGTGAACTGGAGACCCAGGTCTCCAATCATTTTGATACAGAAGAAGGGGAAACATCTGTTAAAAATACTCTTGCATCTGATAGCAATCCCTCAGATAAAAAGAGGGAAACTTCAGAAAATATTCCAGAAATAACCCAGCAAGGATCAGATGAACAAGCTGAAGAAACAAAACCATCACAGACAAGCACTGAGTTGGAAGTGCCCCAAGAGGAATGTCAGCTTCTTCAGATGGAACCAGAGAATGTATCCAAGATATCTGAAACTTTCATTTTGGTCGCTAAAGAGCCAGTCTCCAATCCTAAAGAAGAACAGTCTGAAACAGTGGTTGTTCTAGAAAGTACAACTGGAAGAGGCACTCCCGAAGTGTCACTTCTTCCTCAAAATGAAAGTTGTGCAACTGAGAGTTGCCAGTTGGCAGACAAACCTTCGGAATCATTGCCTGAGACATTTTCTCCATGTCCATCTTCTGCTGAAATAAGCAAAGCTGTTGATGGATCTTCCTTGCCAACATCTTCACTAGATCCAAGCACATCCCATGAGATGTTGCGATGTCAGATGTCACCATTAGAATCTGCTGCGGTCCTTCCAACCACATTTGTATCCCTCACTCCAAAAATTGGAATGGGAAAACCTGCTATCACTAAGAGAAAGTTTTCTCCCGGGAGACCAAGGTCAAGACAGGTAAGCATGTTTGCTAAAACTCATTGCAACCTAATACAGGTAGTGCGACCATTCATTTAGTGGCTGTTTGAAGTTACAACGGTATGGAAAAAAAGACTTATGACTGTTTTTCACACTTACGACTGTTGCAGCATCCCGATGGTCACGTGGTCTAAATTCAAACTTGGGAACTGGTCCCCAGTTGTTTATGATGGTTGCTGTATCTTGGGGTCATGTGATCACCTTTTGTGATCTGACGAACAAAGTTAGCATAGAGCAAAACTGCCTTAATAACTGTCTCATTTAACAACAGAAATTTTGGGCTCAATTGTGGCTGAAAGTAATCATAATTTTGACTATGGCTCCCCATATATATTTGTATTGTTTATTGCTTTTCATTTTGTAAGCCACCCAGATTTGCCTTGTGGCAAGATGGTCAACAAACTAATTTAACAATAAAAATAAAATAAATGATATTGTTTGAACTCTTTGAAAGAGCGATTGTGGCATTTGTGTATGTTATTGCGCCAATAATTATAGAGGAACAAATATTTATAGCAATAAATGGAAAACTCCTCTAAGCTAATAGCATTTTGAAAAAAGACCAAAATTAAAACCCTTTTAATGCGCATATGTAAACGCAGTATATGAATCACATCACTTTTTTTCCTGCTGCTTCTTTCTGTTAGTATATTAGGGATAATTGTTTACTGGTTTTTCTCAAAGCTTTCTATATTGGTGGGGGGTTTTTACATGAGTTTTTTTCACAATAGAAAGCATATTTTTCTGTATATTTTTGTTTAGGCTGCTTTAGTATATATAGAGCAAGCCTTTATTTTTGCAGATGCTAGAGAGCTATGATCACAAAGTTTTGTTGTACAACTTATTTAATTTGCTTCTTTAAACCCATCACTTTGCTTGCAAAGAAAAATTGTTGTACTAGTGATTTGATGAATTTATCTGTAGTTTTATATTCTAATAAACTTCATTTCATTGTTTTTATAACTTGCTCTTAGCATTAAACTAAATAATAATAAATATACATAATGCTTTAACTACAGTTATTTGTTTTTTTCCCTACTTCTAATTGATAAAGAAGTTACTACTACATTATTCCTTAACTTTAAGATGAGTTTATTGCAGTGGTTATGAATTGCAGATCAATTCCTTGTTATTCCATGCCAGACCAGATACTGTTCTAATATAGACACATGTCTGAATTATCTATCAATCAAGATTATTGTACCAAACAAAGCTTAGAATATTTACAACATAAAATCTTGTTTCTTCCATTTTGGTGGTATTTCATCAGAAGATGGAAGCTTATTCTAAATAATACCTTAAAAAGATATAATAATATAATCAACTCATTAAATGATACCATATGCTTTTGAATGCATGATTCTAAATTATCTGAAAATTTAAAGGCGTGAGTGGAATCAGTCTCCTGGTCAGGCACGAATAATAGCGATGGCTATGTATAAAGTACTGACTCAAGGAATCCATTATTTTTTCTGTATGAGATGAAAACAAACCTTAATTGCAAAAGAAAGGGAGCTTTGCCCTTGTAGAACTCGGATTTTGCAGTAATAGCTCACATCCTGGCTGCAGAAGCCTGATCTCTCACTAGAACCGACACCAAACAAATAGGAATGGGAAAGGTAGAAGGGGTAGCTCCTCCCTTAGACATAGAAGAGGATGCTACTTTGTAGAGACAGGTATCCACGCTGTGCTTGTGGTTAAGCCAAAGAAGAAAATAGATGCTCAGAAAAGGAACTAGGCTTGGGTACTTGGGCCATTATTATTTTAGAAATGTTGAAACAGTAGCAAGAGGAAAGGCTTTGATTAATTAAAAAAGAAGAGTAGTTTTGGAGGGAAAGAGAGAAGAAAGATAGTCTAGGATGGCAAAAGAGCCACATAGGTCCCCAGACTACACAAGCATTCACATACTGGCAAACTGTTACTACTCAACCCTCTTCCCCACAGCTACAGTTGTTACTCCTCCTTGGGAGTGCTGCTTCCTTTCTGGCTGCTTTTTGCTACATACTTCCACACACTTGAATTAAGTCTCATAAATTTTTTGTAAGAAACAATTATTTTAAAAAAGATTTCTACCAGTGTTGGAGTTAGGGGATAATACATTTGTGTGTTCCTTGTTCTTTGGAGAGTTTCCCATCTCTGAATTTGGCTTTCTAGCATAATGTGAGGAATGGATTCTTCCATATAATAGTTATTTAGAGTACAAGAAACATCGGTTTTGAATGAATGTTTTGAAAATATGTGTGAATGCAATCCTTATTTTTGAATGTTGTGTAATAAAATATATACAGTATTGCTTACTTTGAAGATACGTAAGAAAGATACGTAAGAAAGATTGTTGTTAATTTTACTTTATATAAACTTAGTAGTTATATATGTATTAAAAATAGTTCTCAGACTATATACTGCTCAAAGATATCTAAACTGATCTCTTGTCTTTCATGTTCATATTACAGCTTTTATTTTAAATACTGTTTTGTCTGCTATACTTCATATTCCTGGTTAATAATTTTGTTTCAAGTGATCTAATCTACTATCTCTTGCAGTCTGATTTTAAGAGATTAAATATATTTATATAACAGCAGGCAAAATATTCCCTGAAGTGATACATCTTGTAAAAATCAAAATTCAATCTTTTTATTGTCCAATAGTTGTTTATTTTCCTATTTGTGTTTTTATACTTTTATCTTCAACCACATATCCATTTTCATTCAATGGTCTTCATCATTTATAGATGTGAATGTTTTATACATTTATTTTCTCTTCTTCCATATTTAGGGTACTTGGAATAGCCATAATACATCAAGCCCGCCTTCCTGGTTCCAGGACATTTCAGAAGGTCGAGAAACATTTAAATCTAGACAACTACCTAGCAGTGCTATTTGGAGCATCAAAGTGGTAATTAATCTTCACTTAATTTTATTGCAGTCATTCACCAGAATAGGTAGTTCTTCACTTACAATCACTTGTTTAGTGACTGTTCAAAGTAATAGTGGCGCGGACAAAGAGACGACTGTTTTTCACACTTACAATTGTGGCCGCATCCTGATGGTCACGTGGATGATCAAAATTTGGATGCTTGGCAACTGGCATGTATTTATGACGATTGCAGTGTCACAGGGAAATGCAATCCCTTTTGCAAACCTCTCACAGAGTCAATGTTTTGAGTTATATGTAGTGAATTACTGCCTACAAGCTGTATCTCTATAAATATATTATTGTAGTTGTTAATTTGCAATGACTTAATTCAGTTGTTCTGTGTTTAAATAGGGTCGTGGGTCAGGGTTTCCAGGGAAGCGGAGACCACGAGGCGCAGGACTTTCTGGAAGAGGTGGGCGAGGGAGGTCAAAATTGAAGAATGGAATTGGATCAATTCTTGCTGCAGGGGTAAGAATCTATGACAGTGTCTTAAGTTAACTAACCCAAACAAAGTTATTGCTGACTTTTCATAAAATAGTTGTTGACATAATATAAAATGTCATAAAATATTTTCTGTGCTGATGTTTGACTGTGCTATGCATTTCAAAATGGGCTGTTTTCAAGGCAGATACATCTCTGAATGTATCCCAATTTTTTCACCGAGGGCAGTATGTTAGAAGCTCTGTCATTGTTGAAAGCATTGAGGAAGAAGAAGGAAGTATCTCTGAAAGGATGAGCCATGGGTCATAGACTGTCTAGTATATAACTGAAATTAAAATTTCAGAAGGGCTGGGTATGGTCGTTTGTTCTCTTCAGTGAAACACGGATACAATATTTTGAACACGTACGGCTTATTTGTATACATCTCAAATAATTTATGGTCTATTGTACAAGCAGTTAAAAACTGTTACTAAATTATTATAGTATCTCATTTAATTCTTCTGTACTATTTTGCAGGTCACAGATATGGATAGCTCATCTAACAAAGATGAAGAAGAAAACTCCATGCATAATACAGTTGTCCTGTTCTCTAGCAGTGACAAGTTTACTTTACATCAGGTTGCAATACTCAGATGTACTTTGTTACTTTCTGTGTAAATCTGTCTTTCTGTGCGTTTGTCTGTCCGTCTGTCCATCTAGACTTTTTTGGGGGGAGAGTATTCAAATCAAAATCACTTCTCATCCACCCACCCCTGCCCAAGTCCCCAGTAGTGGCAATAGTTTACAAAATTCCAGGTCCCTGTTAAAATGAGAGAGTGAAGGCATTCAGTTCTAGGACGTTATGCTTCACAGCCCACCCCTGTGTATTAGGAAAAGGGGATGGATTGACATTAGGCATGTATTATCATGATTTCTTTCCTCTGATATCCTGATAAGCTGCTCATTTGTCTTCCCTTCTTTGTATTGCTCCTGTATATTTTCCACAGCTATGGAAATGTTAGCAGTTTTAAAGTATTTGCTTTGGATAGATTTGCATAAATACTGGTGCATTTTACCATGACAGTGCTACTAAGTCTGTGATTTGGTTCTACATATTTTATTTTTTTATGTTTCTTACAAGTACACCAGAGCTAAAAAAATATGGCTTTCTTCTCTAAGAAATTTTTAATTGGATTACAGAGTATTATAAGATACAAAATACAAAAGTATAAAAAAGGGTTTCTTGATCATAACAGCTCACTCTATAATTCTGATTTTTTTTACCAGTATATCAGCAATATGCCTTTCTATTTAAACAATTGTTCTTTCATGTATTATAAAAGAAATTAATTAGATTGAAAAGGGGATTTTAGTGTCTTACTATGGTTTTCTTATGTGGCTTGGGTCTAAAATCAGCTTTCCTCACAAAAATGTGAAAATTTTACAAGTACTATTGAGTGTGTAATAATGTATATATAGATTATGCTAATAAGTGACCACTAAACATCTGAATCTTCTATAAGGCCCTAAGATACATTTAAAAACGATAGATGAGGATATGTAGCCATCAGATGCTCTTGGGAGTGGATGGGGTTGGAATGCCTAATGCTGTCTCTTATTTGAAGATACCTGTTTGATATTCCAGGATATGTGTGTAGTTTGTGGGAGTTTTGGACAAGGTGCAGAAGGCCAATTACTTGCCTGCTCACAATGTGGTCAGTGTTATCATCCATACTGTGTGGGTATTAAGGTGAGTGTTTGTATACCTGTTTATCCTTAAAAGCCCTGTGTAGCTTGGGTTTAGATTACCTATGGGAGAACATTCCCTTTTATATACTCTGACCCTACCTGATAATCCCATGGAAGTCATTTCACAGGGATTTAGAACCGAGCCCTTCTTGTAGCTTCCCAAGGTCTCTGGAATGCACTCCTTGCTGAACTGAGAAATGCTTTTTTTTTCTTTTCAAAAACATAACTCCCTTATAATTTTATTGTAAAAATTCATTTTTAACTTTTAGATTTTAATTTGATTAATTTATTTATTTAATGAATGTATATAGCTACCCAACTTACCCATAGGCAATCCTGGGCAGCTTATAGCATTTTAAAAATCCACCATATAATAAAAACCACCATCCATCACCCATAACAGCCACAATACAATCAAATCTATCTCTTGTTCAGTTCTGTCTCTATGCATGGTCCTCAGGCCTGCTGACAAAACCACGTTTTTAGGGCCTTTTTAGAAAAGCAACTGAGGGATCCAACTCTGTCTTGGGGGAATGGTATTCTATAAAGAATGGGTCACTACTGAGAAGGCCGCTTTTTGTGGTTCTGTCAGATGTACATTCCTAATCAATAGGACCTATAACATACCTTGCTTTCCTGTCCTAGTGGGCCAGGTAGATGTAATAAAATGGAGGTTTATCTGTATTGGCAGGCCACCGAAAGACCTTAATAATGGCCAGTCATAAAAACATCAGTATCCTCATCTTCTATTCTACATCTAAATTTTTTTAAATCTTTTAAAATAATCCTTTATAAATATTTTATAATTTGTTTGCAGCTTGCAAAATACTTTAATGACTTTGTATATATACTATAAAAGTTATTTTGCAGCTATAAATTCTAATAATTACCTTGTTATAATGTTATTTGTTAAATATAATGTATATAACTGCCCTTTGCTGGGATTAACAATAACTGCTGTGTTTTATATTTATCAGACTAAATCTGGATTGTTAAAGATTTATGCAGAAATAATAAATTATTTGTTACTATATAAGCTGTTTTTTCAAACGTACTTAGTTTCACAGTAACAAGTTTCTATACATTCTACGTGAACATTTAACTTAAAATCTACATACATTTCGTGAAAAGAATTTGTATTTTTAGAAGAATATACAGTTGAAACACTTTGTTAAAGAGTGCCAGTAAAAGATATTCTTATTGATCTTGGAAATCAACCCCCCCCCCCCAAATAACTAACACAAAAGTCCAACTAACGAACATGGATGATTCAGTTGTTGTACAATTTTTTTAAAAAAATGATTTAAATGCACTTCAACAAATGTAATGAGAAAAAAATTTGAAGATTTTTTTTTTTTGGTAACTTGTTTTAAATAATTTGGCATGAGCCTGAAAACTTTCAACATTTAAAATGTCCTTGATTGTCAGGTTAGGAACTGATTAAAGCACTTTAAAATTTTGCAATTTTATATAACACAAAGGATGTGTCCCTGAATATAGGCAACATAGTAAGCATGGAAACCTCTTGTCTCCAGTGTTTCTCAATCTTGGTAAGTGAAAAATGTGTAGACTTCAATTCCCAGAATTCCCAGCTAGCATATCACTGTGAACATCAAATTGCCTCAGGAAAATAATGTCATTTGAATATTGTTGATGGGATCCAATGAAAGACGATAAAATTAAATGCATTCCCTTTTTTCATTACATTTGAACAAGTCTTAGGTTTTTTTAAAAATCTATTTGCAAAACTATTTATGGCATATTTTACATCCCTTAAACTGACAATTTCGAAGTTTTAAGAATTTTAATTGCATGCTGCCTTCTTCTATACAGATTACAAAAGTGGTGCTCCACAAGGGTTGGAGATGCCTGGAGTGCACTGTTTGTGAAGCTTGTGGAAAGGCTACAGATCCAGGAAGGTTACTTCTTTGTGATGACTGTGATATCAGCTACCACACTTATTGCCTTGATCCCCCATTACAGACAGTTCCCAAAGGAGGTTGGAAATGCAAATGGTGTGTGTTTCTCTTTTTTTTTTTTAACTCTCCATATTTTATGGGCTCAAATCAAATCTTTATCACGATTATAAAACCACCTTATTTATCAAGGTTTTTTTGCTTGAAATTTAAACATGTCTTGCGGTGAACTATTTGGGGTTGCCTAACTGCAGTCCATAAATTATGATCATATTTTAACTAAAGTTCAAATAAGACAAGTGGGAAAACCATACATGCCTTCCAGTAATTGAGATTCCCAAGCAGAGTAATGTAGGAGCCTAAATTGAGAATTAATTTGCAAATGCTTTGGAATTAGGGATCTTAAGGACTTAGGGATGCATCTGGCTTTTAACATATATATTCGGGCCATTGGAATCTGGGGTGACTTAGAGTATTATGGTAGCCATGACAACCAAGAATAGTTGCAGCCGCATAGTACATTAATAAAAGAGTATATTTTCAGCTCAAGGTTGAATTATAGAGTCCTTGGTGATCTTTGAGCTTGGTTATTTTCTTGGAGACTTTTCATGACTCAATTAGGGAATATCTCCAGTGAAGATGCACTAAAGATGTTACCTAATTAAGTAATGAAACATCTGCAAGGAAACAATCGAGTTCAGAGAACACAAAGGACTCCATTTAGTACATCATATTCTAAAATTAATTTAAATAGAGTCTCTTTAGTGGTAAGATTTTGCATAATCTCACCTATTATATGAATGGGTTAATGTTTTGTTCATTGGATAGAACAGAAATCTAAGCAAATGGTAATGTAAATACAAACTAAATGTTATTCATGTGCTTGTGTTTTGAAGGTGTGTTTGGTGCAGACACTGTGGAGCTACTTCTCCTGGTTTAAGATGTGAATGGCAAAATAATTACACACAGTGTGCTCCTTGTTCAAGTTTATCCACCTGCCCAGTCTGCTGTTGCAATTACAGAGAAGAAGAGCTTATTATGCAGTGCAGGCAGTGTGACAGGTTAAAATTTCTTTTACGTTGGGAACGAATATTTTTTTACTTGCTTGTTCATACTGTGTTCCCTTATATTTGTGGGATGAATTTTGATTTTTTTTATCAAAATGATTCTTCAAATTAGTTTCTGTTACCCAATTTATAAAATAGTTCAGTTTTTATCAAAGTTTTTTTCTCAGTCATGTTATTGGGGTTATATAGCCATGACAGGAGCATATTCTTCAAATTCTAGAGTAACCTGAAGAAATTTTGAAGAATATTCTTTAAGTAACCATTAATTATTGATTGATTCTTCACAGCCATGCAAATAGATTTGTTCATGATGTGTCATGTCTTCCAATGGTGCAATATAGTATGGAATAAACAGCAATCCCTTGAACATAAAAACCACTAATTTAAAATATTTCTGCAGCTCAAAAAGTAATTGATAAAATTATCAAGACCCATTTGGATTCATCTTTTTTATGTCCAATATTTCTTCATAATCTTCCTAACTTATCAATGTAGACAAGAAATGGAACTAAATGACCTCATTCCAATCCCAGGGACTTTGGTCTTTTGTTATCAAAGCCATCATGGATATCAATACATCTACTTAATCTCAAAAATTGAGCTGTACTTAATCTTTCAGATTAAGTTTCGAAAAGCTTCCTGATATAAATCATCCACCATTGGATCCTGAACTAAAGAAGTTTGTTTTTATCAAAACAGTTTGGTTCAAATACATTTTGAGACATATTTGAGAATGCTGGAATTATATAGCAACCCCCAGCTCAACCAACTGGCCCAAAAGGAATTTTAATAACTAATTTTATTAAACATCTGGGTTTTTCAGGAACACTGATCTTATTTCTCTGCAGGGACAATATTTGTATTGCATGATAAAATTGCATGTGTTTCAATCAACTCCTTCGCCATCTATGCTCTAATTTTCAGATGGATGCACACTGTCTGTCAAAATTTAAACACGGAGGAAGAAGTGGAAAACACAGCAGATAATGGTTTTGATTGCACCATGTGTAGACCATATATACTATCAGCAAATGGTAAATTCACCTCCTGTTTATCTAATAACAGCACAGTAGGATTTGCTGTAAAGCTTTTCTCTGACAGATGTTGAGTTAACAAAAGAGACAGCATTTTCTTTTGTCTAGATATTTTCTTAATGCTGTATAATCAGTAATAGAAAATGACATTAAAAATCTATTGTTTCTTTAGATCGACAGTTATCTTAAAATATGTTAGAAAAGAAATGTGAAAATTTTAATAAACTTTTAATAAAAGTAAACTAAAAAAATAATTGTTTGAAGTAACAGACATGTGAAAACTACAAATTAAGATTTCAATATCAAAATACTGCTTTGCGGACTGCATAACCTAATTAAATGATAATTTTCATTGTTCATTTTTTTTCTAGTGCCTTCCTTTGAATTTTGTGAACCATCCATTGCAGCCCAAATTCCATTAAAAGCAAAGGAACTTGGTAACCATTAAAATTCTTCATTCTCTCCATCTAACATAGTTTCTACTAATAATTCACTGTTGAAGCTAGAATTATGTCTTAAAATTATATAATAAATATAATTGATTTTAATAGTTGGTTTTTGTTAGCTATTCCCTTGTTCATTTTTAAGCCCAACTGATACTTTTCATGAATAAATGTTCAAGTCCTCCTTAATGGAAGTTAAATTGCTTAAGTGAGCAAAAGATTTCACTCATAAAGATGAAGGCAGACCTTTCTCTGCTTGCCCTTTTAAATATGGTCTTTGAAAGGCAGATGCACAATTTGACAAAAATTGGAGTGATTTATTCAGTCTTTATCTTTCCCCAATCTATTTGTAGTGGAACTTATTATTCTCGGGGTATCTCTTCACTTACATATGTTGAGTTGAATAATGTATGGAATAGGCTCTTTATAAAATGTTGTAATTAAATATTATAATTATAATGTTGGTTTTCCTTTGAAATAATTATGCTATCTTCTCTCTTTATCTAATATTAGAACAGATAGTCCTCCATGGTGTATTAATTGCAATATTTTAAAAATCCAGGAATTGTGCTTATAAACAAAATTATTAATAGTGTAAATTACTGTTGTGGTTCATGCCAATTTTATAGACCCACCGAAGACGTACACTCAGGATGGTGTCTGCTTGACTGAAACAGGGATGTCTCAGTTACAGAGCCTCAGTGCTATTGTACCAAGAAGAAAAAGGGCAAAGCCAAAGCTGAAGTTGAAGATTATAAACCAGAATAGTGTTGCTGTACTTCAAACACCACCTGATGTCCAATCAGAACATTCAAGAGATGGTGAGATGGATGACAGTAGAGGTGATTGCTCTTTTCCTATTTTATTGAATTATATGTTAGAGGGTCTCTTGATGCACTCTGGAAGAAGAAGAAATTCATGGAACAAATCCAAAGCATAAAGCAGAAGGCATTTGTAACAGGAATGATAGCTTACTTTAAAATTGTATTTGTTGACTGGGAAAAGTTCAAGATTTGTTGCTGCCTCCAAAAATCAGGGTGGCAAATGAACAAATGCCCAAGAGAAGAACAGAAGGGAAAGACTATTTACTTAGACTATATACTTGATCAAAATGGTGCTTACATTGGCAGCTGATCTGAGAGGCAGCGAGTGTCACTGTATAATTTTTATTTGCCTGAATATAGGTAATCCTTGGATTATGACCACTCATTCAACAACCATTCCAAATTGCAACAGCCCTAAACTTGGGATACTTAGGATAGGTCCTTGGAATTCTGGCTATCACAGGGCAGTATCCCTACTTGGTGATTGTGAACTGGGTGCCTGGCTTGCAATTATGACATCACAGCAAGCCATAGTCACATGACTGCAATTTTTGATATTCTTTGCTGGTTTCCCAGAAGCAGAGTTAATGGAAAAGCCAGCAGAAAGTTGGAAATCCCAATTTCTCATGATTGCTACTTATGGCATTGAGTGCATTCAAAGACACAAAAGTATTTAAAACTCATAATATCAGTGGATCAATGTTATACATTGATTCTTTGTTGAAATATATGAGTTGACCAATATTACACAGCAAAGAATTTTTTTGATTTACTATCATATATCATTTAATGAAAAGATAACTTGTCTACAAGTGTATCATGGTGTGGTTAAGTGTATGTATGGGGCCGGCGCATTGTGCAACAAGGTCACATAGTGTAATAAGATTGGGACTGGGTTAGGAACTTCTGTCCTCATTGTGAGTTGTGTTGGGGAGGGTGCACAAAGGGAGGCTCAGCCAATCTCATTGTACACATGTTGTACTCTGACAATAAAGATAATAATAATAATGTAAATTATTAATACCATAAAATTGTATCAGAAAAATGGCTGATGCAATGTCATATTCTAAAATAAGCATGCTGATTATTGGTTTACAACAACTTTCTAATTTTCTCATTGCAGATTAATATACTTTTTAGAAACAACAATAATGCATTCTGTAGCATTAATCAGAGTAAATCCCATTAACAAAATGTTATAGAATGAAATTGTTAAGGCACAGTGATGGAAGAAGCAAAATATTATATGAAGTCTTAAAGAAACATATTTGCCACAGCATGCTTTGTTCTTTGATCTCAAGTTCAATGGCATGGGTAGCATTGTCTGTCCAACAGAATCTTACTTTGGTCCAAGATCAGATGATAAAAATTAGAAAATGAGAAAATCATAATATTGCAATATTAGTATGAGGACCACAGCTGAATAGGAAGATAGTGAGAATAATATCTTTTCACTGTTGGGTAGCATTCTTGTCATTGACTAGTTTTTCCTTTCATTTAGAAATAGAAATTTCAGCTTTTTGGGTTTCCACTCTTAGTGCAGTGGGCAAAGCCATGAGTATTCTTGGGAAGAAGGCTTGGCTTATTAGTTAGCATCTGACTGACTGTCTCTTGCCAGTCACATCCACCTGACCCACTAGAGCAGGGAGACAAAGAAAGTTGCGGGTCCTGTCCCCTAAGGAGGTACATCTGGCGAGACCCAGAAGAAGGCTCTTCTCCGTGGTGTCTCCCTCCCTTTGGAACATCATCCATGCAGAAATTAGACTAGCCCCCCACTCTGACAGTCTTTCAGAAAGCCCTGAAGATGCGGTTTTGCCAGTGGGCCTGGAGAACCCAGAGTGTAGTTGAGCTCATCAAATGGCTTATTTAGTAGTGTGCTATTGCCGGGAGTGAGTGAGTAGACGGGTTTTTTTTAATGTTCTAGATTGTGTTTTTAATGTTTGTAAGGCACAGTCGCTGTGAGCGAGTAGACAGCTATATAAATTTTCTAAATAAATAAATAAATCTGCCTTGCTTAGGGCCAATTTGGTTGCACCTCCTCAATGTGAGAGGAAGATGGCGAAGATCAGCTTGGCACAGCGGAGCTACAGAGTCATTGATAGAGGAATTTTGTTAGTCTGTCATTCATTGATCTAATGCCTAAACATTTTAAATACCTATTAATATCCAAAAAACCATTATATTACAATGCTCAGTTGTGTCTTAAAGCCTCAGCTAAATTCATTCCGAAGCTTCTTCAGGAAGTTGGCTTCAGTTATCTTTAACAAACAAATTTCCATACTTTATTGGAGCATGTTTTATATGGAGGTTTCTTTAAATACTGGACGGAAATTTCACTGGGTTTAGATGAAGCAGCAAAATTAAAATCTGGTATATGTACTTGAGAAAAAGCCAAGCCAATATTTAAAAGAGCTGTATTAGTTATTATCCTGGGACAATTAACAGCGCTGTTTGGGGATTTTAAAGCCCTAATTAATGTGAACATGAGTTTGGCTTGAATTAAGTTTGATTTAATTTAATCCATTATAATCTCTCAAGGCTTTTCTGGGATGTAATGGGGTGGTAATATTTATATATGCCAACCTTTGTACAGGAGCTCAAGGTGACAGTGACAGTGCTCCCTCTCCTATTTTTCCCTTCAGTGACAATCCTGTGAGGTAGGTTTTGCTAAGAGAAAGTTAGTGCCCTTAAATAACTTAGCAAGCTTCTATAACTAAAAGTGGACTTAATTCTGAGTTTCCCAGATACCAGTCCAGTGTCTTAATCGCTACCATAATGCCTCACAAATAGAAAATGGAAAATAGAATAAAACTTTTTTACTTTATGTCCCTATGATATGGTTCCCTCTCTTTTACTATTTGTAAACATACTCCGTAACAGCATTTAATCTTTTCTGCCTTTTAATAATCCTAGTAACTTTTTAACTTGTTTTAATTCAGAAGGAGACCTTATGGATTGTGAAGGAAAATCAGATACAAGTCCTGAACGAGAACCTATAGATGACGATCCTAAGGGAATGGAAGCAACCGAAGGGATCAAAAAAAGAAAGAGAAAGCCATACAGACCTGGTAGAGTATATACTCCAGATATTTTCATATTTATTAGGTTTATATTTATTGGTTATATATGCATACATAATATTTTATTTAGAAATGAGGTTAGTTAAGTGTTGTTGAGAATTACCCTATCTGTTGTATTCTGCAGTTTCATACAGTAGTTTTCATTTTCAAATAGGTAGTTCTTGACTTACATCCATTCATTTAGTGACCATTCAAAGTTACAACAGCACTGAAAAAAGGATTTATGACCAGCTTTCGCACTTATGATTGTTGCCATATCCTCATAGTCACAGGATCAAACTTCAGACCCTTGGCAACAGGCGCCATCTGTCGAGGGTCCCAGAGTCATGTGACCACCATTTGTTACCTATTGAGGGACCCAGGGTCATGTGATCGCCATTTGTAACCTACCCAGTTGGCTTCTGTGATGACCCGGGGCATGACACAAAAATAACAAAGTCACCAAAGTAGAATAAATTCCCTTTAATGCCTCCAACTTGGCCCCAATGTCCAATTATCCTCGGCTGGATATCAAATTATTCAAAAAACAATCTACAAAGGGCAGAAATGCAGTCCGAACCCAAAGTAAAGATAATTAGAAATAAAACAACAACAACACAAACCACACTGAAGTAATTAACACGGCATGCCAGGATGATAAATTGCAGACTTTGAAAGTATAATGCAGCACCCACAGTTGGGAGGATGCCAAAATCCAGATAAGGCTTGACCAAGATAATGTATGCTTTGCATCCAGCAAGGAGCCCTGTGCAAACGCCCCATTTATATCCTGTTCTCCCAGCTACAACTAATGAAAGGGATCAGGGCCTTCTTCTCTCTTGTAAGCCACATTTCTCCCTTCTCCGTTCCTCCCTGCGTGCCCTAGGATGAAGAGGGGATGGCCCTGGGTCTTCCTCTGAATGCCCAGCCGGACTGTGCCCTTCCCCCGTTTCTTCCACAGCCACCGGAGCCACACTCCCTCTCCCTGTCAACTGCTCAATCTCATCCTCAGAATGAGATTCCAACAAGGCTATGACAGCTTCTGACAAGAAGAGTCAAGAGTCAGTGGGAAGCCAGGTTCACTTAACAACTATGGCAACAAAGATCATGAAATGAGGTGTAACTCACTTGACAGTTGTCTGGCTTAGTAAGGAAATTTTGGACTCAGTTCTGGTTGTAAGTCAAGAACTACCTGTACTGCCTGATTATCAATATATATATATGCCAAAGTTACCAAACAACAGAATAACTTTTCTTCTTCATCATCATCATTATTATTAAATAAATCCTCATAGCTTCCATGTAAAAGAGATATCAACTTATTACGGTTTGACGATCACAAATTTTGATGTTCGAGGGAAGCGTGAGGATTTTTTCATCTGATATTTCTATTGATATACAGGTCATTTGTTGGATTAATATGGGAAACTGTTGGATTTCTTATGCGTTGTATTGAATTCTTACAGATGGGAGCTATCTCATCAGGCAGAAATCATAGATACTCAATTTTTTGTTGATTCCCTATTATCTTGACCGAGGAAAGAATTCTTAGTATGTCTTTGTAGGAGGGCAGGCTGCCTAGAAAAGTGCCAGCACCTGTGTTGCTGTTGTCTTGCCTCTTTAAGCTTCTCCCTAGCCAACATAGCAAGCTAGGCTAAAAAAGCTGTGTTGAGAGACAGCTGGGTGTGGTGGTGCTGGTAAGAGGAAAGGGTGTGTGTGTTTGTGTGTAGGAATAAAGTAACTACAAAAATTAAATATATTTAATATCTAGAATTGCCTTTAGTAGTTTATTATTATTATATTTGAATGACATTATGTATTATATAGAAATGACTACAAAATATCTACACTCTAGGATGTTTCTCTTTACTTAAAAAAAATTAACTATAACTTAATAATTTAAATAACACAGTCGCCTGTGTGTGGGCTATCTAAGTTTTCTTAATAAATACTGTGAACGTATTTTTTATAGGCATTGGTGGATTCATGGTACGGCAGCGGAGTCGCACAGGACAAGGAAAAATGAAAAGAGCTCTCTCTAGAAAAGATTCTTCTGGTTCTGTATCTGAGCAAATACTCAGCAGAGATGAAAGTAGGCATCTAGCAATTTATTCTCATAGTTCTGTGTCACTGCCATGTCTGTCATATAGGATAATTATATTTTAATTAATCAGTTACTTTTTTTAACCTAAGTTTTTTCCAAAAAGCTTAATTCATTGTCATTCCTGAAGACATTACATTTATTACATCCTTGTATACATTCATGTATTATAATTTGAGACAATTTTCCAGTTTGAATTAAATTCAGTCAGATTTACTCTGAACATAAAAGTGTAGTTCTACAATTTTGTTAACCATTCTCACTTGAAACAATCTTTCTAGTTAAAAAGCATCCTTGTGGTAGTTTATTTATGCAAAGCTGGTGTATTATGAAGAGATGGACTTAATTCTTACAAACAGAGAAGAAGTTGAAACTGTAGGAACCTTTGGAAAAGTGACCATGAATTCAACATAACACAAACACAAGCAATAGAACATAATGACACCACATTCTTGGATTTTAAAAGAGCTGATTTTAATAAACTCAGACAGAACTTGGGAAAGATTCCATGCATGAAAATCCTAAAGGGGAAAACAACTAAAGAATCTTGGGAAACTCTGAAAAGTATGATCATAGAAGCCCAGACCAGCACAATACCACTGAGGAAGAAAAACAAGAAATCCAAGAAGAAACCAGCATGGCAAAATCTCTCTGGCAAATTGAAAGAAAAAAAGGACAAGTACAAAAAATGGAAAGAAGGACATACAACTAAGGCAGAATATCAGCAGATAGCCAGAATCTGCAAAGACAAAGTCAGTATAGCAAAGGCTCAGAACGAACAAAGACCTGCAACAAAAGTCAAAGATAATAAAAAAAGTTTCTTCCAACATATAAATAACAAGAAAAAAATCAAGGAAACAGTTGGTCCACTAAAGAGAGAATATGGCAAGGAAGTAACAGGCTACAGAGAGAAAGCAGAACTGTTTAACTCATTCTTTGCATCGGTCTTCACGCAAAAAGAAACTAAAACTCAACCCACCAAAAACATAACTGTAAAAGACAGACCAGAAATAAAAGTTAAAATAAGCCAAAAAATAGTAAGAGAACACCTGTCTATCTTGATGAACACAAATCACTGGGGCCTGATGGATTGCATCTCAGAGTTTTAAAGGAGCTGGCAGAGGTCATCTCAGAACCACTGCACCATATCTTTCAAAAATCCTGGAGCACCGGGGAACTACCAGAGGACTGGAAAAGAGCTGATGTGGTTCCCATCTTCAAAAAAGGGGAAAAAACAGACCCAGGAAACTATAGACCAATCAGCCTAACATCAGTACCTGGAAAGATACTGGAAAAGATAATTAAAAAACAGATCTGCCAACATCTAGAAACAAGGAAAATAATAACTAGCAGTCAGCATGGGTTTGTTAAAAACAGATCATGCCAAACCAATCTTATTTCATTCTTCAACGTAGTGACTAAATTAGTAGACCAGCAAAATACTGTGGACATAATATACTGTATTTAGATTTCAGCAAGGCATTCGACAAAGTAGACTACAACCTACTTCTTAGTAAGCTAGAAAAAAGTGGTATATATAGCACCACTAGATGGACTCACAACTGGCTGGCAAACAATACTCAACGAGTAGTCCTTAATGGGTCTAAGTCTACATGGAGGGAAGTAAGCAGTGGGATACCATAAGGTTCCGTCTTAGGCCCAGGACTCTTCAATATCTTCATTAACTACTTAGATGAGGGAATAGTAGGGAAATTACCAAATTTGCAGATGATACTAAGCTGGCAGGAATAGCTAACACCCAAGAAGATAGGCTCAAGATCCAGATGGATCTTGATAGACTAGAACACTGGGCCATATCTAATAAAATGAAATTCAATATAGAGAAAAGTAAAGTCCTACACTTACAGTAGGCAAGAAAAACCAAAAGTACCCATATAGATTGGGTGAAACCAGGCTCAATAGCAGTAACTGTGAAAGGGATCTTGGAATCTTAGTGAACAACCAGCTAAATATGAGCCAGCAGTGTGCAGCAGCAGCCAAAAAAACTAATGCAATCCTAAATTGCATTAACAGAGGGAGACAATCAAGATCAAGTAAGGTACTAATACCACTCTATAAAGCCCTAGTAAGACCACACCTAGAGTACTGCATCTAGTTTTGGTCACCACACTATAAAAAATATGTTGAGACTCTAGAAAAAAGTGCAGAGAAGAGCAACCAGGATGACTAGGGGACTGGAGGTTAAGGCATATGAAGAACGGTTACAGGAACTGGGCTTGGCTAGTCTAATAAAGAGAAGGACCAGGGGAGACATGATAGCAGTCTTCCAATATCTTAGGGGCTGCCACAGAGAGGAAGGGGTCAATCTATTTTCTAAAGCGCTTGTAGGCCAGACAAGGAACAATGGATGGAAACTGAACAAGGAGAGGTTTAACCTGGAAATAAGGAGAAACTTTCTGACAGTGAGAACAATCAACCAGTGGAACAGCTTGCCCTCGGAAGTTGTAGGAGCGCCATCACTTGAGACTTTCAAGAAGAGATTGGACTGCCATTTGTCAGAAATGGTGTAGGGTCTCCCGTTTGGGCGGGGGGTTGGACTAGATGACCTATAAGGACCCTTCCAACTCTGATTATCTGTTATCTATTATCTGAGATGCATAATTTAGTAAAGCTTATTGAAATGTGAATTGAAATGCAATTTGTTTGCATTAATATAAAAACATGATGAACAGGGGAAAAGCAAAATAAAAATAATCCACTAGAAACAAATATTAGGGAGGTCTGCAGGTAATGTTGACTCTTCATTACTGCCTGGATAGGTTCCTACAATTTGCTTGGCAAGATTTTTCAGAAATGGTTTGCCATTGACTCCTCCTTAGAACTGAAGGAAAGTGACTGGCTTTGTAACTAAGGCAAGACTAGGATTTGCAGTCTCCCAGGTCTAGCCTTAATTAATACACCAATGGCTGAAATTCTAAAGAGAGCTAATGGCAAAGGACGACCATTATAAAACAATATATTTAAAAGATACCTAAAATATCTTAACATTGTATGTTAAGTATCTTTCTAAAAAGCTCTGCACCCTTTGAACTGTCAGTCTGAAACCCATGGCATAGAGAATAGGTCCTTCCATGGAGATTGCAGATGATGTTAAAGACACTTCCTTTAGAATATGGTGCCAAGTGTTTAAGAGTCTTGCATACCAATGCCACATGTTACCTTTGCATCACTTTTACCAGATTTTCAGTTTCAACTTTTGCTGTTTTTAAATCGGGAAAAGAACGAATCAATACCCTCTTTCTGTACTTTAGCTCTGTAGTAGAGTGAAATAGAGTTGTAACATTGTACATGTTTGCTATTTCTAGGTTGGAATGAACAACTGCCTGATACACTTGTTGATGAAACTATGTCTGTTTCTGAAAATATGGAAAAAATGAAAAAACGTTACAGAAAAAAGAAAAATAAGCTTGAGGAAATTTTCCCAGCATATTTGCAGGTACTGTCACAGCTATGCAAAATATTTTCCCTAAGATCATTATTTGCATGTAGTCAATAATCTATCTATAATTTAAGAAATTGCTTTATAATTTATAATCCATTAACACTGGTGTTAATTTCCTTGTTCTATGAATATTATTTTATTGGATTTCTGAAAAGTATAGTATTTATTTTAATATATTAATATTAATACATCATAATTTTTGAATGCATTAATAGAGACATATTAATATAACATATCAATAGTTAATTATAGACTAATTAGCTGAAAGAATGTTCTGTTTCTAGTATGAACACACTTTTGTTTGTGTCACTGAATTACCAAGAGGCAATGAAGTTATTTAAATTTTATTTTTATAGTATTTAAATTAATTGCTTGGATTTTATGATAAATGAATGGAGGGAACTTCATAGAGGAACCTGTCTGATAAATACCTTCTGGAGAGTTGGTGTTGCCCCCCCCCTCCCAAACAGAGCAGAAAAGGATAGAGGAACAAATCACAAGTGAACAACATTAGCAATTTTATACATAGAATCATAATTGAGTTAAATATGAGTGTGTTTTGAAACAAGAGAAATTACATTTATTAACTATAATATTAACCAATAAGTATTTGAATCTGTTTCAGTTCAGATTCAGATTCAAATATAGGAAACCTGTGGCTTATAAAGACATTTCAATTAAATGCTTGCTTTTATTGTTTGTTTATTATTTGTTTTAATTCTAGGAAGCTTTCTTTGGAAAAGAACTTTTAGATACTAGTAGGCAAAGCAAGCCAAGTTTGGATAATTTATGTGATAAAAGCCTCAGCATTTCCTGCAAAGCGAGCCTGAGCACCAATTTCTTAGACCCATCTTCAGATCCACTTCTGAGTTCAACTTCTACTTCCACTCCCTCAAAATCTGGTGCACAAGGTACATAAATCTGAAGATATTTTCGCATGAGGTGGGCATGGGCACAGATCAGAAGAGGCCTTGCTAGAAGAGCCTTTTAGTAAAAGGAATACCTGTTTAATGTCATAGTTACTCTTTGGAGTTCCTTCGTTCAGAGGTAGAGATGATCTATTACCCTGGGTAACCGAAATGTTTGTTTACTAAGTTTTGAAAGTTGCCAATCCTGATGGCATCTTTATTATGTTTGAGTTTGAGCTGTCTGTTTTTTAAAGGTACTCTGGATGACCCATTAGCTGCTCTTGTGCTGAACACTGAGGATGACATCCTTGGAATTCTTTCAGATGATTTAGTGAAACCTGGGGATCATTCAGGTATGATTGGAAAAAATGTTCTTTATGATGTTTATGATAGCTGGTTACTTGCACTTGAAACATTCACTTGGGGCTCTTTTTGATTCATATTATGTTGTCTGAGATGACAAAAGGGAAATCATTTTGCTTTTGAACTTCCATATTTCTGCCTTGTGATCCCCTCAATGTACTGTATATGAATAGTCGTGGCTCTTAGGACCGCAATTGGGACCAGAATTTCCATTGCTATGTCAGGCAGTTGTTAAGTGAGTTGTGCCCGATTTTACAACCTTTTATGCTACAGTTTTTAAGTAAATTACATTGTCACTGAGCAAATCCAGCTTCTCCTAATGACTTTGCTTGTTAGAAGCTGGTTGAGAAGTTGCAGGTGGGGATCACATGACCTCAGGATGCTGCAACTGATCTAAATTCATGCTGATTGCCAAGGCTCCAGATTTTAATCATGTGATCATGGAGCTGCTGCAACAGTTGTAAGTGCGAGGATCAGTCATAAGTCACATTTTTCAGTGACATAGTAACTTCCAACAAGTTCAGGACTACCTACATGTGTATTTGTTTATATGCATAATTTTAAAATATGCTTCTACTAGTCAAGGCTATTACCTCTTGCTTTGCTTAATACATCTGTCCTTTGTTTTTGTTTTTTTATTGTCCTTTATTACTCTGGGGATATCTTTCAGTGTTTTTTTCATATCCATGAACTATTTCAGCATGCAGCTATATACTTTTGATTTGTTCTTTCTTGCTTGCTTCACTTTTTTTTTCTTATAATCATCCATTTTATCTGGTTTGGATCCTGTAGGTCTTGATTTATGCACTTTCCAGGTTGAGAACTCCTCTTCCCCCTTTGGTAAGGAAATATTCAGTGGATGATCAGTGTTTAGAAGTAGTTCTGTTTCCTAAAGGTTTCAGCTGATTTTTAAAAAAATGCATGCATAAGTGTAATAACTCTTCTGTTGCCTCACTTTCTTTCATTTTTCACTACCTTTGTGCAGAGTCTTGCGCAATGTAACATGCCTGTATTTATAGTGCACTTAGAAGAACTCGATTTTTTAATTTAAAGAATATTGTGAATAACTACAGAATCGTCTATGTGTGCATTTCACAATATCAAGTAATACATTTCTCTTGAACTTATTTAAAGCATTTCATGTCTCTGTTTAGATTAGTAGACTTTTTATTTACATCAATAAATATAAAAGCATGGAGGGGCGGGAACCTTCTGGTTTTCAATTTAGCTTTGGAATGTTTTTGCAAATATAAGTTAAGAATGCCAGACGTAACGCCTCAGGTTCATATTTTAAAAAAGAGGTTTTTTTTTTAAAAAAATTAAACATATTATAAAAGCTCTAAAATTCCACAGTATTTTCATTCCTGGTAAGTGTTCTGCTTTTAGACATAAAAAGTCAGTCCTTTGAGATAGGCTAGGTCAGGAAAAGACGTACTGCACAAGCTACAAAAACACTTCATTGTTTCAGCAGATTATATTGGAATTTTGAAAACCTGTTTCCCTTTGCTCCCTATTTTATAAGGACAGTCATGTCAGGGTTATCTTGAATTTCTTTCTCGCTCCCTTTTCCTTCCTTAAGTGGCTATAAATAGTCCTAGACCTACAACCATAATGGAACTTACCCATTAGGCTTGCAAGTTGTTATGGTTGTACAGCAGGTCATCCTGTGACTGACCCAATTTCACATTCTTTTTTATTTTGTGGTGGTTGTTAAGTAAATCAGAATGATCATGAAGTGATCCATGGTTCTTAAGTAAACATCTCAATCATTAAGTAAACTCTTTATTTGCTATGTGTCATTTTTGCCAAAAACCAGAAATAAACGCTGGTATTCGGCAAAAATGTTGTAAATCACAGGCACATGAGGGCAGAGCACTGCGAACAGCTATAAATGCAGGCTGGTTGCCGAACACCCAAAATATGGTCACATGGCCATAGGTGGTAGATGATTGTCAACACTTTGGAATTGGGTTGTAAATATCTGAAGGTTGTCAGGTTGAATCACTGCAACTGGACTAATTTTTTGTTGTTAGTTTGAGAGACATTTCACTGCCTGTCCAGACAGCTTCCTCAGTCAGAGGAAGGCAGTTAGTCATTGGGACATACCAACTCCGGCCACCACAACCTCAGGGGTTTCTTCCCCAAAGTGCATTGCAAAATGCCGATGAAGATTCTCAGTCATCCAGGTAAAGTTCTCAGAAGTTGTCTGAAGGGTGAATCATTGCAACTGGACCGGGCTTTTTTGTTGTTTGTTTGAAAGACGTTTCAGCGCACTTTGGGGAACAATCCCCTGAGAATGATGTGGCAGGAATTAGTACATTACGACTCTCTGCCTTAACTGCCTTGTTCTGACTGAGGAAGCTGCCTGGTTGGGCAGTGAAATGTCTCTCAAGCTATCAACAAAATTTAGTGCTGTGGCATTGATTCAACCTTCAGACAACTCTACCTGGATGATTGAGAACCTTCATCGATGTTTCAGGTCATAAACACCTTTTGCGTGGGGTCTGTCATAACTTGGTTGCTAAGCAACTGATTGTAAATTGAGGACTACCTGTTTACCTAATTAATGTTGCAGTTGTGGTTTTGAAATAAACAATCACCAGCCAAAACTTCCAAGAGAAAACAATGCTAATTTTATTTACTGCTTTGCAAAGAGGGTGCCTCCACGCACACGTAGGTACAGTGGACACACCCTAAATCATCATCAATATGTTTTCCTTATATTGTCTATTGCCATTACAGATTTACCTCCCACCCTTTCCTCATTAGCTTAGTACTCATGCCGTCACAATGTATCCAAAGCACCTAAAGTGAATATATTATCTCCGCCCCTGATTACATCTCCCACTACTCTAATTCTATCACACCCTGCCCTTATTTATAAATCGCCTTGTGTGGTCCTAGTTCCTAGGGGTTGTCTCTCCTAGGAGTAAATATATCAGTAAATTCTGGTTAAGACCAGTTTTTAGCATAACAGCAGCTTCTAACACCTTCTAGCTCCATGATGGCGACCCTATGGCACGCATGCTGGAAATGGCACGCAGAGCCATCTCCGCCAGCACATAAGCCATCACCCCAGAGTGGCTAAATTGCGCAGGCATGCACGCCGCCTACCCACCCGTCAGCTGATCATTGGGTAGCTCCTGGGCATGTGCGGGGGGTGGGGCACATGGAGGAGATTCGCGTGCATGCGCAGAAAGGCATGCGTGACGGGGTAGTACATGCATGCGCAGAGACATGCAGCGCACATGCGGGTGTTGTGCACACATGCACAGGGGCATGGGGGCTCCCGCGTGCATTGCCTTATAGGTGCTGGCACGTCTGCATGCTCACACATGTGCGAGTGCACACTTTTGGCATGCGAGGAAGGAAAGGTTAGCCATCACTGGCCTAGCTCATGAGATTAGAAATGTATACAATCTTCACAAGCTACTATGTCTTCTTACAATTTTGTAAAAACAATAGACTCTATTTTCCACACGCTTCTTTTTCAACACTGGCATACATGATTTCTCTCTTTCTAGATACCACACACACACACATACACACAACACCTATATACACACACCTTAAATTCTATTAACTTGACTAATAAAATGTTTCTGCCCGGAAGAATAATTTTTCACCATCACTACTTGTAATACTTTTCTGTCAAGAAAAAAAAAGCATAAGCTAAAATATATTATCAATTTATGTATTTAATAAAAAACAATCAAAATGGTTTGAAGCAATTGGCTAAATAGTTAACCAACTAATTTAGTCATATAAATCACCCTAAACAGTGAAATGGGCAGCACAGAAATTTAATATATTCAATAAATAAAATAAAATATCATGTAAACTGCTGCCAGAACAACTGAATAAAATCCAGCCAAATGATTTCAAACAGTGAACCATACGGAATTTCAATTTGCCAGCATTGCCTCGGCAGTTTAATAAAAAAGTGAGTTCTAGTTGGTGCCAGTAGTGACTCAAAGAAGCTTACTTTGGTTTTCAATTAAATGGGAGAAAGTAAAACACATACTTGTCACATAGCCTTGAAGAGACCAGGATTAGGTCAGTTACAGAAGAAACGATGCCAGAAAGATTCTAATACAAAGCAGCAGTCTGCAAAGGGAAGGAAGGACAAGGAGAAAAACCAGGTTGAGATGCACAACAAGCTAGAATCAGGAGCAGTCTAAGCCAGCATGTGGTTTGGTATTTGAAATAATTAGCAATTTTATAAGCAAAAGTTTTCCCTGAGCAGTAAATTAATGTACTAAGCCAAACTTGGGATCAGGATAAAAAGTTTTCTTTCACCAAAATGTAGTTTCTAAGCCAGAAATCATGACAGTTCCCACTACATCTTGCCTGACTTTTTAAACACTTGTAAAGTAGAAAAGAAATAAACAGTTTATAATCTTCCTACTGGTAGTGAAAACATTCATTTCTCAGCCTACTAAATAATTAGAAGTAATGCTACACATACCTGTTCAAAACCATAACTGTTGTTTTATTATAAAACAATACTCCATAGTTGCAGTCTTAACACCCTTCATCAAACAGTATGCACTATTTGTGTCTAAATCATATTTAAAGACACCGAGCTTTTTTAATCTTTTGAGTACTTCAGACATAGTTTCACAGCATCCATAACACAGTTTTCATTTGTTGACTGATTTATTTGAAAAAAACATTCCCTTAAATGTAAAATACCCTTATCTATTTTTGATATATGTCAAATATTACAGTAGTTTTATCATTGTCAAGATTTTGATGTGCATTTCGTGATTCAAATCCATATGGAAATAATGCCTTTATTGAGTTAACTGAACATTTACAAAATAGCTGATAGGTGTTATTCATTAGACAAATTGGTTATGAAATGTTTATGAAACAGGAGGGGGGACAAAAGTTAATAATCTGTCATTATTTGAAAACTTTGAAAGTTTGCAATTGCATTTCACTAATAAAAACTTTCCCACAATACATAATTGGGTTTGTTTTTCTGGTACCGGTATGGATGCTTTTCCTGTTTATTATATTCAAAATATTTTTTTAAATGAAAACATTGACTTCTTAAACTGCTCAATACTGTTATTACATTTGGTTGTATGCACGATAGGATTTTTTCCTACCATTTAAGCCAATTAATGTTATTCAAAATTATACTTTTTCCTTCAGCTGGACTAGACATTGGGCCTATCTCTGATGATCCCTCCACCTCGATGCCTCTGCAGAATGTCAGCCAGAGTACCCGGCCACTGAGTGAAGAACAGTTAGATGGGATCTTGAGCCCAGAATTGGACAAGATGGTCACAGATGGTAAATGGTTATGTTGTGTCCTTGTCTTCCAAGCCAGCTTGTTGTTTTGGCATATTACCACATATGTTCAACTTCATGCTAGTAATTCTTGAAATTAATGTGTTGCAATTATCTAAATGCTGTGAATGGTGATTGGTAATATTCATTGCTTTTACTTTGTGCAGGTGCAATTCTTGGTAAATTATATAAGATTCCAGGTATGTGACCTATTTTTAATATCTTTCTGTGAAGTTTATTTCACACACATTCATATTATATATATGTGTGTGTGTGTGCACCACATCAATATCTGTCTGCTATTGCTCTAATGCCCCCTTATATTTCATAGAACTGGGAGGAAAAGATGTGGAAGACTTGTTTACTGCTGTACTGAGTCCTGCAGCCACTCAGTCAGCTCCTTTGCCACAGCCTCCACAACCACCTCCACAACAGTTAATGCATTTGCACAATCAAGGTTTGTTTTTTTATCAATTTAAAAGTATTTCATCCTAAATAAACAATATGGCAATTGAGAGCAGTTCAAGAATAACCAGTGCCTTGTACATAGTCATAGACATAGTCCTCAACTTTAAAAAATCATTCGTTTAGTGTCCATTTGAAGTTACAGTGGTGCTGAAAAAAATGTCAGGTGCCAGTAACCAGAACAACTCCGTGAACAGGCCCAACCAGATACTTTATTGCTAACCACCTATATTACAAGATTTATATATTTCTTGGGAAACAGCAGATCTAGACCTAAGGACTTGACCTCAGACATTTCCTTCCCTGAGGAATGAGATGACTGGGAGTTGTTTTTACTTCTGTAAAAGGTCCCCCTCTCCTTCAGCCTGTAATTTCACCACAAAAAGTGACAGTGGGTCATTCCTCACACTTGCAACAGTCACACAGTGTTCTTGTAGTTACATGATCAAAAGTTGGGCATTTGGCATAGATTTCTGGCAGTGGTACTGTCTTGGGGTCATGTGATCACTTATTTGCAGCCTTGTCAGCTGGCTTCCTAGAAGCAAAGTCAATGGAGGAAGCCAAATTCATTTAACTACCACTTAATGACCAGTGATTTGCTTAATGACCATGGCAAAAAAGGTAACATTGAGCATAACTCAAAGATTGCCTTGCTTAGCGACAGAGTTTCCATCCCTATTGTGGTCTTAAATAGAGGATAGTCTGTACGGGAAAGGTGGTTTTTTTTTAAAGGATTTTTAATATACCTTAACTGCTCACTATAATTTGTAAAAGGGATTCTGACCTCTTTTGAGGGGAGATATAAGGACCTTTACTGTATTTTTCAGAGTATAAGATGCTCTGAAATATAAGATGTACCTAGCTTTTGGAGAGGAAAACAGGGGGGAAACTGCCTCTGCCTCCCAGCAATTTGCCTCCTTGCAGCAAACAGCAAACAGCTAATCACCTTCAGCACAGCCTGATTAGCACAAGCAGCTGATTGTCAGTTGGATTGGCCTCCCAAAGATCAGCTGTTTCAGGCTGCAGGGATCGCCATTGCCTATTGCTGCCTCCACGTGCCCCGTTTTTGACCTCCGCATCTTGTTTTTGGCCTCTGTGCGCCCTGTTTTCGGCCTCCGCGCACCCCATTTTCCACCCATTCTGATCCCTGCCACCTGAACATGGCCGAAAATGGGGCACACAGAGGTAGCAATAGGCGATGGCAATCCCTATTGCCAATGACCAACAATCAGCTACTTGTGCTAACCGGGCTGTGCTAAAGGTGACTAGGCTGTTTGCTGTTTGCTGCAAGGAGGCAAATTCCTGGGAGGCAGAGGCCAAAGGGTGGGGGCCGGCGGGTGGGCAAGGCCTCGACAACATTCACTGTATAAGATACACAGACATTTCCATCCGCTTTTTTGGGGAGGGTGCGTCTTATACACCAAAAAATATGGTTATTCATTTTTGCATTTATTTTTTCATTACATTATTGAGATTACTTTAAACTTGCATGTAAATCAATCTCATAACTGTTCTTTTACACGTTCCCTTCTTATATTATAAATATTCCTTACCTATACAAATAGTGTTTTATTAAAGATAATATTAGTTAACACAGGCCCTGAATATGTCTTTGTAAACTATTCCCAACAGAACTGAAACTGTGTATTTGATAGTTCCTTCAAAAGCTTTAATCTAATTCTGTGAAACCATGAACCAGAGGTTTATTAGCCTAATCGATGTGAGATATTGTAAAACATGAAGAATAGCTAAATGCTGTAGATATATCCTAAGTTGTGTTCTCCTGTTAGCAACAAATTGGTCTAGAACTGTTTATTATTAATTTTATTTTTTCCATTTTATTCTTCTAAGGGGAGAATGCATTTTCAAGAGTTCCACTTATGAATGGCCTGATTGGACAAACTCCCCATCTCCCTCATACAGCCTTAGTACCTGGAGGTGGATTAGGAACTTTCTCAACTATAACACAGCCTTCCTATGCTGATACCAGGTTAGTAAATTTAAAGTTCAAGTATTTTTTTTAAAAAATCTGGTACAGCCTTAGGCATGAAAGCCACCTGGGTGATTTCGAACTAGTCCCTCTCTCTCAACTCAGCCTATTTCACATGGTGGCTATTGTGAAGAAAATACCATAGGAGAATGAAGGCTCATTATACATGTTCACTTCCCCGAACTATTTATAAAAATAATAACAGGATAAAACTATAATTAAAAAAACATAGCTAGCAAGAAATTAAATTAATACAGAATTAAGTTAAAAGATTGGGCTCCCTAATTTCTCACTGACACCAGAATATGGGGTGCCAGTAATGTTAACAATTTTAAAATATAAGGTTTGGGACCATGTAGTTCTGTATGCAAAAATTGATATCTATGCTTTGTTTTTGTGTTGTGATTTTAGAGATAAAAACACAGTATTTAATGCAATGATTAACGATCCTACCAATCCTTGGGTTGCAACTGCAACTCCTTTGGAGGGAGAAAATGATACCATGTCTAATGCGCAGAGGAGCACTCTGAAATGGGAAAAAGAGGAAGCACTTGGTGAAATGGCAACAGTAGCACCTGTTTTATACACAAATATCAATTTCCCAAACCTAAAAGAAGAGTTTCCAGGTATGTTATCAAGTTAAACTTAATTTCTGCAGGGCTATTGGATGTCCACTTTGTTTCAGGGTATTTTATTTTTTTAACATATCCTATGAATTGGATAATATTCCACAATGTATCAGTAATAATTCTAGTACCAATTAATGCATTTGTCTCCTTTCTCTTCTCCATGTTCTCAGACTGGACTACCAGAGTCAAGCAGATTGCCAAGCTATGGAGAAAGGCAAGCTCTCAAGAAAGAGCTCCATACGTGGTATTGAACCTTTTCAGTTTGTGAAAACACATTTTCTCTTTACCTACAACTTCTGTTAATTAGTCTAGAAATTATTTTAAACTGTGAATTGCTAAAAAGTGTATTGCCTCAGCAGAGTACATTTTAAAAACATAAAATCTAGTAAAACTAACTTGTTCAATAGGCATTTTTCCAGACTTCTCTGTGGGTTACACAGGGATCCATGATAATTCACTGAATTAAAGTGATTTTATGGATTTTTCCCCTTTTTGTTTAGGCTTTCCGCTCTTTCTTATCCACTCCCATTCAAGATCCAACTGGATCAGACTGAGAGAAAGGCTTTCTTTATGAGTCTAGATTTCTTTAAAGTGGTGTGTGACTGAAAACAATAAGATTTGATACATAAATAACCCATACTTCCTGGGTCCCTTGATTGCCCAAGAGGCAGAACAAGAAACACATAAGTGTCTGAACCCTTGAAGACCCTTTTTATTCAGATCTCAGTCCCCTTTACATGTTCCAAAATTTGAAAGTGCCAAGATAATAGATTAATTTGAAGAAACATTCTAAGAAGAAAGCATTATCTTCTTTCATTCCTCAAGGACATAAATCAGTAGTAGCTAAGGTTTCTTGCTTTCCTCAATACTAACTGCTTTTTGATTTCCCAAATCTACTTTTTAGGGCATTCAAGTTTGTTATTATTGTTCATGTTTTGTGAATGCTTTGTGTAATATTTTACTTTAATATGGAATTTACATACAGATCAAATTTTTGGTAACAACCTAATTGATTTGGTCATCTAGAGTTGCAATTGGAAGAATCTTAGTTAGAAATAAGTGCATAAGACTTTTGGAATTATTAAAAGCCATGTTTGTGGCTTAGAATAAAGCAGGGCCACATTTCCTAGATTTAATTTTCTGTTTCAAATGTACCTTGATTAAAAATACTCCTTTTCTTTAGTATTTCAATATTTATTTGTTCTTGTTGATGGCAACTTTGTCCTCCATCTGGATCTGCATAAATTCATCTACTCTGTATTTGTCTAGTGAAATAAATAGCTGCCTTGTTGCTTATTAAATCATTTTTTAAATCAAATAAATAAATTTAAGTATTTCTGGGAGAATGAAAAGGGTTGGTTTTATTTATGAATCAGAACCCAAGTAAATTGTGTTTTTGTTTTTGAAATAGCAAAAAGCCAGAGATAATAGGGCTGCTTTACGGATTAACAAAGTACAGATGTCCAATGATTCAATGAAGAGGCAGCAACAGCAGGATAACATTGATCCTGGATCTCGTATTGAAACTGATCTCTTCAAGGATCCATTAAAACAGAGAGAGTCTGAACATGAGCAAGAATGGAAATTTAGGCAGGTGTGTTGCATTTGCTGCTTGCTCTTTGCTGTTTGTCTAGCACAGCTGCATATTTTTACACTCCCCTTCAGTGGATATGGGCTGCCTAAATGTGATGTAGCTTTTGTATCATAAATAGAACTTTAAATAAATTGGAACAAATTCATGCAGAAATCTCATATCATACAAGGTTGAATTTATATTTCTGTCTTAAAGTGAAGCATTCATTATAGGCAGAAGGAAATACTAAAATATATAATGTTTTTAGAAGTGGTAGGTGTTAGAGGAATATGGCAGATTCTGAAAACACAGGCTAATTTAGAGATTAATAGAAGCTATCTGAATTTATTTTTATTTATTTGATTTGTCAATCGCTTACAAGATAATAGGTATAAGTATAAACATGAGTAAGAATACAGGAAATAGGTACGAATATGGAAATTGTTTATTTCCATATTGTTACGATTATAGATTGCAGTATTTCTAGTCTCTTCCATACTTGATGAGAACTCGGGGAGTCTACAGGATGCATGTCTTCAGGGGAGGGTTTTATTTTATTTTTACAGTATTGAATTCAAACTTCACAATAAGTTGAATGAAGATTAAGATGAACTTATGTTTTTTGGGGGTGTCAGGAAATATTGCATGTCCTGCAGTCATGTTTCAATCCAGTTTTTAAAAAAATCTTGCACTAAAAGCAAATTTGAATGGGAGATTCCAAAAAGTTTGAGTGGCTTCGATGAAACTTTAGATATGACTTGAAAGCATTTTTATAGTACTTGACTGTTATGTTCACTTTTAATATGAACGACTGATTTTCAAAAATACATACTTTTAATAATTTCAGATATGACTTTATGAAAAAAAAAATGAAAACTTTGCCATTGGTTTCTGTGCTCTTAAGTGTGTCTGTATATGTGTATAAATAATATTTAAATATGTGTGGGGGGTTACTAGTTCACTTTTATTTAATTTTAACTTTTTTTCTTCCTTTTCTGAAACAGCAAATGCGTCAAAAGAGTAAACAGCAAGCTAAAATTGAAGCAACTCAGAAACTTGAGCAAGTGAAAAATGAGCAGCAGCAGCAGCAGCTGCAGCAGCAACAACTAGGATCACAACAGCTTGTAAACCAGTCAGGCTCAGATACCCCTAGCAGTGGGATGCAAAGTCCTTTAACCCCTCAGACTAGCAATGGAAATATGTCTCCTGCACAGCAAGCATTATATGCAAAACAGTTGCCTGGTCCTTCTACATCTACTTCTGATGTTTTCCTAAAACCCCAAGCCCCACCTCCACCTGTGACTGCTAATCGAATGCCTGCTCAAGATGGTCATTGTCAGACTCCATCACAACAAACATTCTCTTCTTCCCCCTCTGCTCAGCCACCTTCTCCCGTTGACCCATATGCAAAAATGGTGGGAACTCCCAGGCCACCACCTGTTAACCAAAATCAAAAATTTGTCAGGAGAAATTCTGCTACATCAGCAGAGGTCTGTCCACTGCCTTCGATATCCAGGCCAACTCAAGTTTCTGAATCAGTGGGAAGGAGGCCATCACCAGCCAGAGATTCGTGTTCTTTGTCCCCAGGCACCAGTGATCCTTATGCAAAACCTCCAGATACACCAAGACCTGTAACTGGAACAGAACAGTTCTCTAAACCTTTGGGGATACCAAGATCACCTTTAATTTCAGAACAACCGGCAAGCAGTGACCAATTTGCTAAGCCACCTCCAAGAACAGGAGGTGATACTTTTCAGAGACCACGTATCTCTTCTACTGATTCATGTTCAAGGCCTTCATTGACTTCAGCATCTGTTATTGAAGGGCATTCCAACCTGTTTAAAACACCAGCGTGCCCAAATCCATCTTCTCAAGATTCTTACACAAAAATGCCACCTACCTTAAGGAGAGTAGCTATGGATCCTTACGAAAGGCCTCTTTTGACACCAAGGCCTGTAGATAGTTTTGCACACAACCCATCTAGTGATTCTTACAACCAATCTCAGTTGGCTTCACACTCAGCAATAAAGGATACTTTTGCCCATCCACAAAGAGTGTTGCGAAATCAGAGTGATTATTCTGGATCTCTTTCAAGGACAGTTGCTCAGGATCCATATGCCCACCCCCCCAGCACTCCTCGCCCTGTCACAGACCCTTATGCCCAGCCTCCTGGCACCCCTCGACCTGCTTCAGATCTTTATGCCCAGCCTCCTGGCTCCATTCGACCTGTTTCAGTTGACCCATATATGCATCAACCACTGGCATCAAGACCTCCACAGACTGCAGACTTATTTGCTCAGGTTTCAGCTAATCAGAGGCATTCTGATCTGTATACCCAGCCTCCAGGTACACCAATACCAGTTACTAATGATCCATATTCTCAGTCACCAGCAACTCAAAGATCTGGAATTTCAGAAACTTTCAGTAGACCTATTACCATGTCAGATCGGGATCCTTATCTGCAGGCATCACAGAGCAGGACTTTATCTGGGACTTTTGTCAAGCCATCAGATCCTTCTCAGCCTTCAAAGCTACCAGGGTCTACAGTGACAGATTCTTTTAGCCATGATCCCTCACCTTGTGATCCTTTTGATCAGCCTCCAATGACTCCAAGATCTCAACCTGAAGCTTTTGGAACAGCTCAGCACCCCCAAGATGACCAAACTAGAAGTGGGTCAGAGGGAAATTTCAACTCCTCTGTAAATTCATCCATGAATTTGCAGGGAAAACTATTTTCACAGACTACACAAGGTTCTGTCCCAGGCCCAACTGCAGGACTAACCCAGAACAGCACAGTGTCTCATACAGATGGAGAAAAATTAAGACAGGTGAATTTATCTTGTTTGATATTATGCTGTTTCATATTGAGATGACAGTTGAAATATTGTAAGAATAGCCTTTAGAAGCATAAGAGACTGCCTGTCTCAATAAATCACTTATTTACACAGCTAAATTATACAAATGTACAGCTGACTAATTTCTGGCTAATGTTGCCATATCTTTATTAAATACTTATTGTGTGAATATTATCCAACATCTCTTCTTAACCAGAGTTGAGGGTAGAAATGAGCTATAAAATTTGTATATTTCCCCCACCATATATAGTTAGAATCAAGAAGCACTTACTTATTTGTGTTAACTACTGTTCTTTTAAAGAAATGCTTCTTGGATCCAAGATTTGTAAAAATCATTATTCAGTGCTTAAGACCCTTGCATTGGGCAGTAAGCTTAAGTATAATCATGTAATTCAAAGCTAAATTAAATGAGACAAATTGAATAGAGCCATTTCAACCTAATTTCAAGCCTGTCAGTCTAGTGAATAATTGATTCTGTATAGACATGAGGATTGTGAAAATACTCATTCATTTTATCGTAATAATATTCTGGACTGGCTGTCTAGTCTTAGAAATTGAGGGCATTGTATTTCAGCAGATCCTTTCTTAACTACATAATTTTAACTGCCCAAAGTTACTGAGGTGAGATGGGCAATGTAGAAATGTGACAGAGTTGGAGATTCTGAATGCCAAGAGACTGATTTTAAGCCAGAGGATTAATGTTTTGAGTTTTTGTTAAGTTTTTTTTTAAAGTCCATCTAAAGCAGGGCTGTCAAACTCCCGGCCCATGGGCTGGATGCGTCACGTACTGGCCACACCCACTCCCAGTTTAGCAAAGGGGAAAAAAGTCCTGATTCATCCCGTGATGACTTGAGTTTGACACTCCTGAACTAATGGATGAATAAAGATGGATGAATACAATTTTAAAATGAGCAAATGCTGGTAAAAAAGAAATGTGGTTTACAGGTAGGTGACCTACTGTAGGAACAATGTTTTATCAAAAGAAGCAAAATGTTTCTATGTGAACATTAGCTTATAATTTTTTCTGTTTCTTGTCAGCGCCAGAAGTTACGTGAAATTATTCTTCAGCAGCAGCAACAAAAGAAAAACGCAATCCGTCAAGAAAAAGCCCCAGTAGAGCCTGCTTCAGCAACTCCAACGGCACCTATTCAACCATGGCAGCAAGAAAATCTGAATAAAATTTTCACCCGACCACCACCTCCGTATCCTGGCAACATTAGATCATCTACCATTCGTCCAGGTGGACTACGGCTGGCAGGTTTTCCTGTTGATGGGCAGTTGAATAGACCTCAATTTCCAGGAGATGCTGTTGGCATGGGGATGAGGCCTCATGCAATTAGGTATAGAAATACTTTATCACACTTTACTAAATTTGGACTATTTATGAAAAAATTAAAGCATGTTTGTCATTCAGAATGACCAAGACAAATTTGCATAAGTTCATTTTAATGCAGAAATTGTGTTATAGATATGATATATGATATTATATGATATACATCTTTCATGAAGGGGAGGAAATCGTAATTTTCAGCAACGTACTTTTTTAAAAAAATCTTCATTACTTTTAACAATCCCCTTAAATAGCATATAGTTTAAAATAGTACTTGAACGTAACGTATGCAAACGTATTAAAAGTTGCATGCAGCCACTTAAAATTTCATTCATATTGTATTAAATATTCTTTTTATTTTGTAAAATAATGTAAAAAGCACAAAAATATTTAACTTCTGAGGCCATAACATTCTGACACCAGAATATATTATTTTTGTTTAAATTATAATTTTATAGTCTGTAAATTTAAAGTCCATAAATGTTTACTTTCCATGTTATGTCTGGACAATACTATCCTTATATCAATTATATTAATTAGCCTGAAAATTAATTAAAATTTTATTAATTGGCCTTAATTTACATTTTTTTCTGCAATTTAATCAAGTTTAAAATAAGATATATTGCCTTTTTATCTTAGTATATTCTTTTTTTACACTAATTCTGTAGTTTTGTAAAATATGCATATTTTTTTTTACTGGATTATATACAGAGAGGGATCATCTATTTTTAATACTAAATGGATAATGTGAAAATAACACATTATCAGAGATGTCATTAATTTTATTTATGTGAAAATTAGCTACACAGTTATTGTACGTAGTCATTATGGAGGAAATATTCCCCTGTGGGTCATCCAATTCAATAAAAACTTGTTTTTCTCTTTCCCAGATTTGGCTTTCCCAGTGGTGGCCATGGACTTCCACCTTGTCAAGATCATTTTCTTGGTCCATCACAACAAATGCAACATGTTGGTGTTGCACCACAGTTTAGAAGAACCATACCTATAGATCTGCCTAGACTGTCTAACCAACCACCAATGAATAATCCCATTGGTTTGCCACAGCATTTCCCACCACAAGGTATCCAGGTTCAACAGCACAACATAATGGGGCAGGCATTCATTGAGCTTTGTCATAGATCACCTGAAGTCAGACCAAGACTGTCTTTTATTTCTTCATCAACTACTATTATGAACCCTGTTCCTGAGCATCAACAACAAACTGAACTTCTACCTAGACAGAATTGTCAGGGCCCAAGACACCTAGAACCCACAAGATGTAATTCTCAAAATTCAGATAATCCGTTGCAGAGTTCAACAGGTTTGGAACATTTAGCACCATCCCAGCAGGATAAAATGAATCCAGGTCATCCACCTTCGCTAGTCATGTGTTCCTTAAATCATCCATCAATAAATAATGCATTTTCAGGAGACTCTTTGCCAACCACAAGACCTACTGATGAAACAAATAACTTACAAGTGCCCAGTCAGCCTACAGATACCTTAGGAGAGAAACTTGATCCTGATGATCCTTCTGTAAAAGATTTAGATGTTAAAGACCTTGATGGTGTTGAGGTTAAGGATTTGGTTGATGAAGATCTTGAAAATTTAAACTTAGATTCAGAAGATAAAGGTGATGAATTGGACACATTAGATAATCTTGAAACTAATGACCGTCATCTTGATGATCTTCTGAGATCAGGAGAATTTGACATAATTGCATATACTGACCCAGACCATGATTTGGGTGACAAAAAGGGTATGTTTAATGAAGAGCTGGATCTTAATGTGCCTATAGATGATATACAGGGCAAGGCAGAAGACAATCTGCAAAAACATTCAGATGATAAAACTTCTGTTCCTGAAGTGTCTATTCCTCCCCAGAAAAAAGCTACTGAGAACAGAGAGACTAAAACAGAAGTGCTTTCTCCAATTGAAGAAGCTACTTGTAGCCATGAAAAGATTGACAAGAATGTGGCAGCTTCTAGTGCTCAGCATGATGGAGAAACTAAATCTGTTTTGCCTTGTCATGTGGAAGCAACTGATAAAGCAAGTATGAATGAGGAAACCACAGTGTCCAGTTCAGATGCCATTCCGTTACCTACTCAAAATACAACAAATTCTTCTACCCCTGGATCTACACCAGTTCTTACAAGCCTACTTACTCATAGCAATTCAGAAAACCCTGACACGAGGTTATTAGATTCTCCTTCTCACTCTTTCCGGACAACCCAAACAAATCCCATTTCCAGTATTCCACAAACGTTGATTACATCCACAAGTCAAAACATGGAAAATGTGTTATCGGATGTGAACTTGGCTACACCAGTAGGCCATAGTTTTTCACAAGGGACTGTGGTAAATCCAGGCTTTATCTCTGGCCAGCCCCTCAATTCCAGTTTGGGGGTAGGGCAGCCTGGAAGTCAAACAGGGCCTGTTGTAAATAGGCCTGCTCCTGGTGGTATTCCTGGTTCTCAGCAGCTGGTGCTTTCTCAGGCATTGGTCCAACAGCAGAATCGAGAGAGACCTCTGCTTTTGGAAGAGCAGCCTCTGTTGCTGCAAGATCTTTTGGATCAAGAAAGACAAGAGCAGCAACAGCAACGGCAGATGCAAGCCATGATTCGCCAGCGGTCTGAGCCATTTTTCCCTAACATTGGTATGCTTTTGTTATTTTTCCAACCATGGTAATGTTGGCTGGGTATGTGTACTAACTAGATGGAGCAAATAAATTTCATTCTCAGTTATCATGAAGGTTAACTCATCTCCATTCCTATATTTTATTTCCAACCTTCCAGGGGAATGTGTAGATTTGTTAACGCACTTTTGATCATTGAATAGCTTTTATATTCAGGGATCTTTCTGTAGATATGTATTCATATAGTTGATTGATGGCATTGAATTTATTTCCTGCAGCTCATTAGGTTCTAGGTATAATTAAAAACAAGAGGTTCTAGGTGGAAAAACAATAAAATGATTAAAGCAAACGTTAAAACCATTACCACAAAAACTAAAAATTAGAGTGAGCCAGCAATTTCAGTCCCCAGAAGTATAACAAACCATTTTTGTTGCCTTTCTAAAAGCTGAATATAGAGACAAAATCTGGATACAGATAGTCCTTGCCTCATGACCATAGTTGAGCCCAAAATTTCCATTACCAAGCAAGGCAGTTGTTAAGTGCATTTTGCCCCGTTTTACAACCTTTCTTGCCACAATTGTTAATCATTGTAAATTGACTAACATGGTTGTTAAGTGAATCTGGCTTCCCCTGATCAGAAGGCTTCAAAAGAGGATCAGATGGCCCCAGGATATTGCAACAGTCTTTTAAATGCCAAGCGTCCAAATTTTGATCATGGAAATGCTGAACGGTCTAAGTGAAAAACAGTCCAAAGTCACATTTTTTCAATACTGTTGTAACTGAATTGTTAGGAAACAAATTGTTGTAAGTTGAGGACTTCCTGTATTAATTTTTCATAGTCTATTTTTTTATTTTTTATTTGGCTCATGCAAAGATTTGATTGCTTTTGTTCTTCCATTGATTTATACAATATAGTACGGTATATACTTTGATGCAAATAAAAACGTAAATTTGACAAAATAAGAACTGGGAACATTCTCGAAAACAAATTTCATTTAATTCCTGGCACTAACTCAGTCCAGGCATTAAGAGAAACTGACAGTTTAGCATTTCTGCTTCTGCCAAAATATTTATCTGAATCACCAGTTGGCTAGCCAATTTTAGTCTAAGGTCATGTAAACTTTAAGCTTAAAATGATTCTAAAATGATTGTTGGTAGCTTTAGTTTGTGATCTGAAACAAATTCAATATATCCATGGAAACAGTTTTTCAAATACAAACTTTTTTTTTAAAGCAACAACCTTGAATTGATTAGCAGATATAAATATGAAAAGGCTACATTATACTTTGTAAACATAATATATTCTAACATTCTGTTTTCTTAGATTTTGATGCAATTACTGATCCTATAATGAAGGCAAAAATGGTAGCCCTGAAAGGGATCAATAAAGTTATGGCACAAAACAATATGGGGATGCCACCATTGGTCATGAACAGGTTCGTGAAAAATGATGCTTTTGCCTAAAGTGATGTAGTATTGTTAGATACTAATTTGGAAGTGGAGCTCTTCTCCTTAATTATAAGTTCAGATCTAACTTGCTTGCAGAGATATTAATGAATTTATACAATTCCATCATTAAATAAGTTATTTCCTTTTTATTTCTGTTCTGCATGATGGATGGATGGATGGATGGAAGGAAGGATCTTAAATAATGATAGGTACAGATGAGATAATATAGCTGATTTATATTATGATGGAATTGTTTGAGATTATGATCTCATCATTAATACAAGTTGCATAACAAACAAACCAAATTGGTATTTTACTTATTACTAGATTTACCTTTATGGGTCAGACAGGACCTGGAGCCCAGAGCAGTGAAGGCCAGCATCTAATACCACAAGCAGTTACACAGGTAATTCAGTTTGTCCTGAAATCTGCAGTAACTCAGTTCAAAATAATAATTTTTAAGGGCAGTGTGTTTAGTGGTTAAAGTAAGAATCAAATCCCCACTGTTCTTGTACAGTACTTTATGGAAGGGTTTGGATGAATCTGAAATACTGCCTTTCCCTGTCTTACAGATGATTGTTATTGTTGCTTCTGATTGCAGTAATAATGGTTTTATTTATTGGGGAAAGGGTTAAAAATGGAAAGAGATAGCTGATTCATATGTGAGGCATTGTACTTTTAGTACTGGAGGCAGAATCATGCACACAACCTATGTGCATAATGCAGTGTTTCTCAACCTTGGGGATTTTAAATTATGTTCCAGCCAGCATGGGGCATTCTGGAAGTTGAAGTCCACACACCTTAAAGGTTGAAGAACACTGACATAATCTGACTTCTGAGCTGGAAAAATCTCCATGCCTTTCTTAAATCATCTCAAGACATTTTGTTTTTGTTTTTTCTTTGAAGGATGGTAGCTTAACACCTCAGATGTCTAGACCAAATCCTCCAAATTTTGGTCCTGGATTTGTAAGTAAGTATAACTCTGTCCATGTGCTATGTTCTTAGGGCATGATTTCTAAACGCCATAAACATAATTTACAAAAATAATACAACATCTAAAATACAGTTTTATTGAACTGTATTTTGAATTTCACCGAGTAACTTTCATTATTAATGAGTAATTAGATTTTCATTCATGTGTTCAATTTTTATAGACTTAATATGTTTTTGTATAAGTGTGTTCAGCCTTATCGCTGACTTTAAAAAAAAGGAATAGACCATTGGCTAGGTTAAGATAAACACGACCTTTTAGGGCCTTAAAAAAGCTATTTTGGCATTTCTTTAAAATATTTTATATTTTTTCCATTGTTTTGAAACATACTTTGAAAAGAAAGTATGTTTGAGGCAAAGTATTAATACAGGTGGTCCTTATTGGCCAGTAAATTAGTGACTGTTTGAAATTCTGATGGCCACCCCTAACCTGTGGTCACATAAGGGCATTTTGGGCATTTTGGGCAGTTAGCTAGCATTTAAATTATTTGCAGGATCCCATGGTCACATGACCACAACTTACGATGCTTTTGGCTGGAAATTGGTTTATTTCTGGTTTCCATCAAAAACAGCCAATTGAAAACAATGGGGTCGCTTATTGACTGCAGCATTCACTTTACAACTTCCACATTCATTTAATGACTATTGCAAAAAATAAAAATAACATAAAATCAGGCCAGTCACATGATCACCTGTTAATGACCTGCTCAGTTTATGACAATGGTTCCAGGCTCAATTACGGTGAAACTACCTATATTATGTTGAACATAAAACAGATTGAGAGAGAGAGAGCAACCGCAGATCTTTTCTGTAGCTTGCTTGAAAACATGTTTTATGGAAGCTAGTAATAGCCTGAGCATCAGTGGAGGAATTCTTTGTAGTAACAACATGGCCCAAAGCAAAAATAAAAATCTCCCTTTAGCACTTGAATCTTTAGAAGGAACGTGGCCTTTGTTATCTTTTAACCCCAGATGATTCATATAGAAAGCAATATGAGGAATGGCTACAGGAAACCCAGCAGCTTCTCCAAATGCAGCAGAAGTATCTCGAAGAGCAGATTGGAGCACACAGGAAATCAAAGAAGGCCCTCTCTGCAAAACAGCGCACAGCCAAGAAAGCTGGACGTGAGTTCCCAGAGGAGGAGGCAGAGCAGCTGAAACACGTCACCGAGCAGCAGAGCATGGTGCAAAAACAGCTTGAACAGGTAATGCGATTCATAATAAAGTCTCGCGATAATGAACTTCCCCGTGGGGGAAAATAGGAGAAGGACGGAGGATTGTGTGTGTTTGTTTCTTTCAGTTATTTATAAAAAACAATAAAGGCGGGGTAAAGATGATTAAAAAATTACATTAGAATTAAATAAGGACTGAATTTTGCAGATACGAAAGCAGCAAAAAGAGCATGCAGAGCTGATTGAAGAATACCGGATAAAACAGCAGCAGTCTGGAATGGGACCCCATTCAGGGATGCCAGGCCTTGCTTCGCAGCCCCCCATGATCCCTGGAGGGTCATCGCCTGCCATGGGGCAGCAGAATTTCCCCAGGATATCCCAGCAGCTTCAGCATCCACAGCACACCGCTGGCCAACCCAATCCACCTAGAATACCAGGCTTGCCCAGCTGGCAACCTCCAAACACTCCAGTACTTTTCTCCCACAGTGCACCACGGATGCCACCTCCGATCCCCCAGCTGCCCGTTAATCCTGGGACACCTGCTTCAGTGTTAGCCCCCAGCCCCAGTGTGCAGTCGGGCCCCCCACCCCGTGTGGAGTTTGAAGACAATAACCCATTTAGCGAAAGCTTCCAGGAACGAGAGAGAAAAGAGCGCCTGCGGGAGCAGCAGGAAAGGCAACGAATCCAGCTTATGCAGGAAGTGGATCGACAGAGAGCACTGCAACAGAGGATAGAAATGGAGCAGCATGGCACAGTGGGCTCCGAATTAAATGCTAGAACGTCCTTCCCTCAAATGTCTTACCTCGGTTCGGACCGACCTTGTGATTTTATGAGGCCACCACAGCCCCTTCAGCAGTCTCCCCAGCAACCGCTGCTACCACCACCGCCGCCGCAGCAGCAGCAGCAAGGATCAATTTTGCAATCGGGACCCTTAAACTCTCCTCCCACTGCCACTTTTCCACCATGCAGTGAGCAGCAGCAGGCGGGATCTTCCCCTTTTGCATCTGATCCAGTCCCTGTTCAAGATGGAAGCTCTGCTTACCATTCTGCTAAGCAGTCCCACGGAAGTATTTCTGGAGTCAGCTTTACCCAGTCCTTGCCTAGGCCTCACTTTGCCACTGGTGTTCCTGCAGTTTCTCCAGGAACTAGCAGTGGTCTGGCTGGCGGTCAGGACTCCAGCCTGCCACCTGGAACAAACTTTGCTGGGACAAATCCAGCAAATCAGTCTCTGATTCAACTGTATTCTGATATCATCCCTGAGGAGAAAGGCAAAAAGAAAAGAACAAGAAAGAAGAAAAAAGAGGATGACACTGACTCTGTGAATACACCCTCAACGCCTCATTCGGATATAACTGCTCCTCCAACTCCAGTTATTGTGGATGCGGTGTCCACTCCAGCTCTTAGCACCCCTGGTGAGCTTGCACGCAACTCGGGAGAAACGGAGAAAGAAGAACTGCCAAATTCAGCAACACCAAGCGCTGCAGAGGGTCCGTCTTCCCTAGAGCTGAAAGCTCAACCCGCTGAAAGCAATTTGCCACAAAACCAACTCCCCGAACAGTCGAGTCTAAACCCAAAAAGGGACACAGCCAAGACTGATATTTCTGCAAGCCTTCAAGAAATTAGACCAGAAAAGGTAGAAGCTGATCAGTGCTCCAGTCAAGCTGAGTGTAAGACGAAGACTGAAGTTGACGTGGAAGATGATAAAGCTGGCATTCAGCTTTCCCCTCCTGCAGAGAATCTGGCAGCACCTGTCAACACAACACCTGCAAAAGTGGAGTCAGGGAATGAACTCCTGAAACACCTGCTTAAGAACAAAACAGCCACCGGTCCCATCAGTCAGAAATCAGATAACAGCTTCCACTTTCCAGAGAATGCTGAGGAGAACAAATTAATCGAAAAACAGGAATTGGCTGAAAGCAGCATGGTAAACATTTTTTATAATAACAGCTTGACTTTCAGGACATTAGAAAATATGTTAGGAAGTACTTTGTTCATATCCACAACCGTTTGTTGCTGGGTAACGGATATCGCTTTCTCAGCAATTTAGATAGATTTTTACCACAGCTTTGCCATTTTTTGCCAGTCTTTGTTTAATGTCTGCCCTGTTTAATGGCCATTTGAATTACAACAGCACTGAAAAGTAATTTTATGAACAGTCCTCACATTTATGACCATTACAGCATCCCATGGTTCTATAACACTTCCATGCTTCATAATTGGCTTCTGGCAAGCAGAGTCAATGGAGAAGCCAGAAGTAAAATCAGTAGTGATGGTCACAGGATGACTTAACCATCAAATGGAAAGTAATATCATAAATCCATCATGGTTGCGTGATGTCTCAATTAGTGACCATGTTGCTCAACACCTGAGTTTTCAGCCACAATTGGGGTTGCTGAATGAGGACTATCTGCATTTGATAAAACAGGTGCTTTTCTCCCCAACGTTCCAATGTCTCTGGCCAATGGGAAAACATCTTCCAATCATGACAGTAATGGGGAAAGACTTGTGCTGTTTGCTGTGACTTCTGAGGATCAGCCTCAATCCAACTCTGATTCTTTTGTGAAACTGGGGGTTGTTGATTCTCTTCCTTTCAATTTTTATGGCTGGTTTTGAATTTGGTTAAGAGAAATGAGGATGCAGTTAAACTATATGCCCATCGATATTTATCTTTGTGATCATATCATTAGGTGATCTGGGTGGAAGGTAGGTAGGTAGTTTCACTGTAAAATTCAGTGTTCAGTTTATAAAGTCTGAGTTTTGAACATTTAGGACTTAATAAAAGTGATATGATATGTTATATTTGCTTTTTCCTTAACCAGCCATTAGGGAATCCATTGCAAGGCTCATTAAGTTGTGGTAACAACCAAGTTCAGAGAGCAGATTTAGGACATGAAATGAAGAAACAGAGGAACAAACGAACTCAGAGAACAGGTGAAAAAGCAACATCTCGCCCTAAAAGGAAAAAAAAAGAGGAAGAAGAAAAACAGACTGTTTTTCCTAGCACAGAAACTTTCATGCAGTTGAAACAGGTGAGCACTGAAAAGAATAATCCATAATGAAAAGTTTTGGAAGAGATTGAAAAAAGCCATTGAAAATTTCATCTTATATTTGGTTTTATAGGTATCTGTGTTCTATTTTTACCATGTTTCCTTACTCAAAGCTGTTATACATGTAGTAATACAGGTTTGAGCATTTCTGAGTTTTATTTGATGCTTATCCACTTCTTGCATTTATTATAAAATATTCCAGAAGACAGTTTTCTCCTTTGTGAGCCTTCTAATAGACCACTTTTTATTGGATTGCTTGATTGCATGTAATCCAGTTGATGTTGACTCTAAATAATCAGAGATGGAAGTCCAAAGGTGCTTTTTTCAAGTGGAAACTGGACTTCCTTTGTTTTTCCTTGAAGACATTTCACCTCATTCAAAAAACATGTTTAGTTCTGAAACAATGGTGTTTCTTGGATGAGAAGCAAAATGTTTTGAAGGAAAACAAAGAAAGTCCAGTTGCCTCTTGAAAAAGCACCTTTGGGACAACAATGACCTGGATGCCTGAGAATCTTCATAAACACAGAGATAGAATTTCTTCAGGATGATCTGCTCCTATCCTGGCCCACCATTTCTTCCAGTGGTGCACTCAGTCACTGCTGTAATAAAAGTCCTTGCTGCTGAGATATATGACACAAAGAAGAAAGGGAATAAAGAATATATTGGTGAAGAAAAAAGTTTGTAGGGAGAAAAGATTAAAAGATCATTATTATAAAAAGATTATTATAAAAAGATCATTATTGTTAAATTTTTACATTAGCAGCTATGAAAATCTTGATAATTTAGAACAAAACTGCAGTCTGGAGATGAGTGGTTACAATGACGATGATGAAGAAAGGATTTTCATTAGATACACTTTCATTGAGAACAATTTTCTGTATCCTGAACATATGGTATTAAGACCAAGGCTTCCACAACAATTGCTGTATTTGGGAGTCATTATATCTGGCAAAATTATTTTTTAAGAACAATGTATAAAAGTTAGGATTTTGCTTAGTATAAGGAAACTTTGAAATGCTTGTATCTGGATTGCTTAAGCTTATAAAAGTAGCAATCTTCAATTGTGATCAATTACACATCTTTCCTCTAGCAACTCTCCTTGCTGCCTTTAATGGAGCCAATGATTGGAGCGAGCTTCACCCACTTTCTCCCGTATGGTAGCAGCCATCAAAGTAGTGGAAGTCGACTTGTGGGAGCTTTTGGCAGTGCTACGCTTGATGGGGTATCTGATTACTATTCTCAGCTAATCTACAAGGTGTATTATTTTTCTATGTAATTCTCTCAAAATTTTAAAAGAAAAGTGGCATTCATTATTTTATATATCTCAGGATTTCTTGAGATTTTTCCTCATGTTTTTCATTCTTCCTTCCCATTCACTGAAACATTGTGGCATGCTAAAGCCTATACTTAGAGAGCCAGTTTTCTCTAGTGGTTGAAGCACCAGGCTAGAAATCAGGAGATTATGAATGCTAGCACCGTTTTAGGCATGAAAGCCAGCTGGGCGATTTTGGGCCAGTGGCCAGGAGATAGTGAATCCCATCTTTAGGCATAAAAGCTTTCTGTGACTTTGAGCTGTTCATTTTCTCTCAGCCTACAATGTCAGGCTCTGACAACAAGCCATTTGGTCAATTTTGGATCAATATTTGATTGATCCAAAAAAGTGGGTCCTGCACTTGCAAGGAAAATGTTAGAGGGAAAAAATGAAAACCTATAACAGTAATCTTTTAATGTGTTTCAAGGACATGTACACGTGAAAGTTATAATCCTACTCTCCATTTATTAACAAATCTACCCTGGATTACTATTTCAAAGATCAAATACTAATAAATAAAAGGTTTAGGTCTATTTTGCATAGGTTTAAGAGACCATCACAAGGCCCTTCCATAGTTGTTTCTCCTTTTGGTGGTCAGCAAGAAGTAATTGGTGACCGGGAGATTTTCCCAGAATCTATTGTTTTGCCCCTTACAGAAATCAGCAAAACTAGTCTAGTCTTCAAGAGCTTTTGGAAATATCTAAAGTTGATGTTACTCTTGTTCCCATGATGGCTGTTGTTTTTATTCTTCTATTTGTTACTGGTTAATTTACACAGTGCTTTTAGAGATATCGAAGCCACTTAACTCAATGATAGGATATGAAAACCCTAACTAAAAAATAAAAATAAAGGTGGCAGCATTGCCTGAATGTCTCCCACTGATCACAGAATTGACTATTGCAGATGGAATAAGCCTCAATATGTACTGAATGTGCTATAAAGACTGTAGGAAATGAGATGAAAATCATAGTTCTTTCCCAACTGTGAATTGTATTCATTTCACATTGTGTTTTCTGTATTCCCACAACCGTGCAGATGAAATCTCTCGGTAAACATCGCCTTCCATGTGTTCTTCCACTGGCTGACAATTCCTCCATTATAGTTACAATTCCTCCTTTCTTTCTAGAGCAGTGAGCTCCTTTCTTTACAGCCAGTGAGAGGATCAGGGCGGCAGCCCTTCACAATGATCTCAGTTTCTCATGTCACCCTGAGGGAAAATTAATTGCCCACCCCTGTTCTAGAGTATGCATCATGACCTTGTTCTAAGTAGGCTTTTGCTTTGCTCCTGCGTGCTTTTCTGAGGGGTTTGTGCCATTGATAAAAGAATCAACCAATGTGAGAGAGTGTTACTTACCCTACAGTTGAGTATGTTTTTTAAAAATTTGTTCATTAGATACAACTTATCAAGAGAAACTAACAAAAAAAGCCACATGAAAAGAGGGGTGAAACCAGCAAAATAGAATTGTCCTAAATGGCATATGTGAAAACTTTAAACAAATATCTGCCATTGTAGTTCTAGGTTAGTTTTTAAAAAGTATTTTTTATGTATGCCCATTAATTCGCTTGCACAAAGCTTCACTTTCATCAGTGCCCTGTTAGCAGAAAATTACTTAAAAATCTGGAATAAAATGCTTTCTTCCCTCGTTCTTAGTAGGAACTGGAGTGCCAGTTCTCAAAAACAATATGATTGATTTCTTGCCTTATTTGATATATGCTCTTGATTACCTGATGCAGAGTGGCAAACAGAACATGGAAATTATTTGTATTTGTCCTACAAGTAGTTCCGGTCATAATTTGTGTGTTTGGTGAGTAATTATAAGAAAACTCAAAAAAAAATAGTTACTTTACTATGCTAGTAACTATTAATAGTTACTAGTTACAGAGTGGAAAATAGAAAATGAAAGCCCTGTTACCTTGTTTGGATAGCACTGAAACCATGGCTTGGTGTTTGGTATGAACTAAATTAATATGTATGCACTTTGATTGCTACTTCGTAGTTAGTTTTGTTACTAAATATGCAGGTTTACCCAACAATCCTTTGGAAAACCAATTGAAAATATCTTCTCTTGTGCAGCAAAATAATCTCAGTAACCCACCCACACCTCCAGCATCCCTTCCTCCTACACCTCCACCTGTGACTTGCCAAAAAATTGTTAATGGATTTGCAATGACTGAAGAACTTGGTACCAAAGCTGGAATGTTGGGAGGATCTGATGGTAAGATATTTGCTATCCACATCCCTTTGTAGAAAGTCTGCCTATGTGGTTGCTAAAAGTCAGCAATGACTTGAAGGCAATAATCAATAAAACCAGACTTGTATAATATACCTGTTATATTCACTCAACTAATTTAAAAAATGGAAGACCTCCATCTTGGAAGCCACAAAAGCCAGGACTAATCTATCTTCCAGGGGAAAACTGTTTCATAAATATGGACTCCATCATGGAATATCTCCCAGCTTTGGTTTCCTGATTTTCTGGGGAAACTATGATTAAGAGAAAATGAGGAACCATATGCTTTTTTTCCTAAGATATTCTTATTTGATTCTTGTAGGTTTCAACCAAGCAAGATTCATAATGTGTCTTGCAAGACAAATAGGACAAGGTTAATGTATCTCATTCTTCTCTGCCCTTTTCCTCTGCTTCAGCCACCCACTGATCAACCCATCCCCGTCACTTCCCTTTCCTTCAGTGCAACATCCATAATTAAATTCGGATACAGCACAGTCCAGGCTAGAAATCAGAAGACTGTAAGTTCTAGTCCCATCTTAGGCATGAAAGCCGACTGGATGACTTTGAGCTAGTCACTTACTCTTAGCCCAATCCACCTCACAAGGTGGTTGTTGCGGGGAAAATAGGAGGAGGAAGGAGTATTAGGTATGTGCGCTGCCTTGTATTGTTTATAAAAATAATAAAGATAGGGTAGTAAAATAAATGAACGAATATAAATATTTCAACTGGTCCAGGCTTACTTACCCTTCCTTTTAGTTGCCCCAAGCATCTTCCTTGTTTCACCTTTGCTGTCTTTACCTTTTCCCTCCTGTAAACCTACCCTGGAATCTCTATGCCTTTTCCAAATATGCATTCAAATTTAGGCAAAAGATTCATATTTTGGCCCAAGTATGACCTACTCCAAATCTGGAATAGCCTACACATAGAATATGTTGGATGTTACTAAACGTTAGCAAAACATTCTCTGGCTCCTCAGAGGTGCATGTAAAGCTTTCATTAGTCCAGTCCAGCCAGGTAGCTGTTTAAAATCATTTGTTTAATCTGTGCATCCTATCTGTTGCCAAAGCTTTAGGTTCAAAGCAGTTTCAGCTGCCTTTCAGGCCACAGGATGATTTGTTAGCCAGGGCCATAATTCAGGGTCCTAAGAGTGTGGATGTCCCTGCTTCTCTTCCAACCCCGCCTCATAACAATCATGAAGAGCTCAGGTAGGTGTCTTTTTTTAAAGGCATTAACATTGTATTGTGCTTAATATGCTCATGTGTTCTGATACTGAGCAGAATCTGCTGTCCCATAATGGTATTTTTGCTATTAAGTTCTTTGATCTATAAATGAAAGGAATATCTGTAATTTATGTCTCAACAAGCCTCCCCAAAGACAGCACAATTTATGAATTTCCAAGGGCTTCAGGCTAGTTCAGCCGATTGTTTTTATACTTCATCCACGCAATGTAGTTTTCAGCATTCAGAATGGCTTTTTGTCTTGATCTGTTTCTCCCATTTTTGAAAAATCAGAATTAGACTCTGTTCTGTCATTGAATGAGCTTTATCTGCTGAAAAAGGAAAATGCAAGTTTCTGGGACCAGATTACAAAGCTAGTGTTGTCTAGGCCAGCAGTCCCCAAACTTTTTAGCTTGGCGGCCTGGTTTACGAGGGGGAGAGCACGTGAGTGGCAGGCACACACACCCTCCACTCATGCAAATGCAGCCTCATGCGCAAATGGCAGGCAAAGCTTCAACTGCGTGAGCAGAGGGCAGTTGAATGGAGGGTGCTTGTGCTTGCATGCAAAGCTCCACTCTTGCAAGCATCAGGCACTTGCACTCACCTGCAAGCAGAAGATGCTTGAGTGGAGGGCACTTGTGCTCATGTGCAAAGCTCCACTCACAAGGGCACTTTGCACACGAGCAGAGCTTTGCACACAAGTATTAGTGTTTTCCACTCACATACAAAGCGGAGCTTCGCGCACTTGCCCATGTCTCCTGTGGCCCGGTTTTGAACAGGCCGTGGCTCAGTAGTGGGCTCTGGCCCGAGGGTTGGGGACCCCTGGTCTAGTCGGGGAACTGAGTCTGAGGGTTAAAAATAATGAACATCAGGGAGATAATAGCTCGTGTGGGAAGAGATTGAGATCTTATTCTTGAAATTCTCTTTATTTTGTTTTCCACATAAATTACTTGTAATCACAAGATTGTGCAATCATTGGAGGATTAAAAATTAACAGCTAAAGTAAGTGAGCGTCCTTATCAATAGATACTGTACTGTAGGTTTTTTTGGTTTTTTTACATCACACTTTTTTTTGCATTCTTAGCATATTTTGGCTGTAAAAAAAAAAAAACCTAACAAATTTGATTTTGAAAAAAATTGAAAGGCCTCCACTTTGCTGTCAAGTTCCTGAATCACATGTTTGCTCTTTGTATAGTGAGCCATGCTTACAAATGTCCTGGTTTTGCTGTGTGTCTTAGGATTCAGGATCCTTGTGAGGATAGAGAAAGTCCAGATAGCTTTGTTCCTTCTTCTTCTCCTGAGAGCGTCATGGGCATGGAAATAAGTAGGTATCCAGATCTGTCAGAAGTAAAAGAAGAGATGCCACAGTCCGTTTCGTCTCCTGTCATTCCAATTCTGCCAGCCAGTACTGGAAAGGGTAAAGCCAACATTTATTCTAAACAAATATATATATTGATTTCTCTAACCGAGTGGTGAGATGAGTAAGACTTCAGTTTTCAGAATTCCCTAGATAGCATGGCTGTCTGAGGAGTTCTGGGAGTCGAAGCCCACACTTCTTGTTGTTGAAGTTGTTGAAGTTTGGGAACATTGCAGTCTAACCGCATTCCAATGTGACTTAAAGTTAAATTTCTTCACTTTTAAGGTTCAGAAGCAAAGCAACATTTCATCAAAATGGAGCCTTGTTCAACTTTCTTCAGTTCTCAGCTTGGACTTGCCTCAAATAACACAGAATCCGGGCTTGTGTCCATTGCCATTACTTTGCATCCTACAGCTGCAGAGGTAAAGGTACCACACCTCTAGATGGACAAAGCTGGCTGCCGTCCTCGTGTGCTATTGATGTCTTGGTTGATAATTTTATTTCTACTGCAGTCAGTTATTGAACTAAATGCTGCTATGCAATTTCAGTATGGTTTTATTGAATTGTATATAATCGACTCATAAAAGCTCAGCTCAATAGCTTTGCTATATTCTGGATAAGAACATTATCCTATTGGCCATTCAATTTCCAGCTCCTTTCCTAATCATTCCAATTTTGTAATTAGCTTCTTTTACTGGGTTTTCATTCAAGCTATCCACCAAATCCCTTTCTTCGTTAGACACCTGATCATTTCAAATCCGATTAATTTAAAGTTAGGATTTTGTGGACTAAAATGCATTATTTTATACATTCTTGTCCTGAATTGCATTTGCCAATTTGTTACCTCTCTGACCAGTTTGATTTTGCCACTCTGAATAATTTGGTATGATCAGTAAAGGTGGCTGCTTATTGCTTAGCCTAACCCTGGATCATATATTCCTAAAATCTTTTCTGATTCTGAATCACTTGTCAGTATATGGGTGTGGTGATTCTCCCTTTCAGCTGAGTTTGCTCACATTCCTTTAATTTGGTATTTATGGGACGATTTTTTTAAAATTCCAAGCATATAATATTTATCCGGCTTGTGTTATGACAAATTAGTGTGGTGGCAGTTGTAGAGTCCCCATAGTCACATGATCATTTGTGACCTTCACTGACACCTTCTAATGAAGCCAAGAGGGAAGCCAGCAGGAAGTTGCAAAAGGTAATCATGTGATCGTGGGATGCTGTGACGCAACAGGGATAACTAGGACTGCCAGAATGTCCATTGTTGTGATGTGACATTGTGCCTGATGATCACCTAGCTAAGTGATGGGAGTTTCTAGTCCCAATTACAGTTGATAAGTAAGGACTATGTGTGTCTTATTAACCACAAAGAAACTATGCACTTATTTTTCTCTAGAATATTGGTAGTGTGGTGGCTGCGTTTTCCAATCTTCTACATGTCAGAATTCCAAACAGCTATGAAATTAGCACTGCATCTGATGTTCCGTCATCCATCGGAATAATGAATCCACACAGAACAAACCCAGCATTTGAGTACAGACAACATGTGCTGCTTCATGGTCCTCAGCCAGGGACCTTCGGCCCTCCTGGACTAACAGGGCCTTATGGACTCAAGCCACACAATGCCCCATTTTTATCAAGCGGAAATGGTGAGTCAGTGTGGTGTGTGACCTGCTATATTTTGTTAATAAATAAGAGGTTAAACTCAGCATTGAAGATTTGAAAAACGGAATTCAAGATAAAAAATAAATATTTATTACTTTTAAAAAAAATTTCCAGTAATATAAATTGAATTCTGATAAAAGATTTGTAGGATTGGGTATTATTCTGCTTCCAAGGGAACTAATGGGATATCAGTCATTAATCATGACAGTTCCAAACTGCTACAGAAGGTACTGAAAAAAATAAACACCAAGAAGGACAACAATGTATAGATAGGTAGTCCTCAGCTTAGAGCCTTTTGCTTAGTGACCATTCAAAATTACAAAGGCACTGAAAAAAATGACTTTTGTCTATTTTTCATACAACTGTTGCAGAATCCCCACGGTCATACGATCAAAATTTGGATGCTTGGCAACTGGCTTGTATTTATGATGGTTGCAGAGTCCCAGGGGTCATGGGATCCCCTTCTGCAACCTTCTGACAAGCAAAGTGAATGGGGAAGCCAGATTCACTTAACAACCGTGTTGCTAACTTAACAGCTGCAGTGATTCACTTAACAACTGTGGCAAGAAAGGTCATAAAATGGAGTAAATCTAATTTAACAACTGTCTCATTTTGCAACAAAAATTGGCGGCTCAGTTATGGTCGTAAGTCGAAGACTAACTGTAAACTAGATAGGATGGGATGTTGCATTAAGGAATGGTTATTAACTGGTATGGAATCCCTGAGGAGCCATCTTATTCCCCTCACTCAATCTGGTAGAGGAGCCATGCTCCAAATACCCTCAGCTAAGGAACTGTGGCTGGTGGAATATAGGAAAAGATCCTTTACTGCCATGGCATTTAACCTTTGAAACATTATTCCCCCTTGAAGTGAAATCTACTTAACCCCCTCCCCCGGCCTTCTGAAAGGATCTGAAGACCTATTTCTGTCAACTAGCTCGGCACCCTAAAAGGGCATCTTATGGTTAACTTGGTGTTTTAACTTGGCTGTCTTTTGATGTTTTAACTGTTTTATATCATTATTTATAACATTGTGAGCTGCCCAGAGTCTCTTGATAGTGAGATGGGTGGCATATAAATTTAATTAATTTCGTGGTAATGGAGCAGGTATTTGTAAGGACAAGAATATTTACAGTAGAATGATGCATACATTAAAAGAATTTGTATTCTTCTCATCTTCAGTTTTGGCAGGATATAAAGCACAAAGTCCAAATGTTGCCGATGGTTCGGCATTAAGGTCACAGTGGTGTTCTCATTGTAAAGTGGTAGTACTGGGCAGCGGAGTACGAAAACCTTTCAAAGAACTGCATTTCCTGAAACAGGTATATCTGTATGACCTCCATTTTTAATTATGTTTTCCCTTATAGTATTAAGGATACAAGAAGTTTGGGACTATTCCATTTCTTGTTGACTATGTTCCAACAGATAAAATTTAAAATTAGTTGAATGCTGCCTATTTTACCTAAATAAAATTTGAAATGTATCAGATATTCCAGGGATAGGGCACAACAAAGAATCAAAGCAAGCTCCTTGTTTTTTAATCCAAGGCCATAAAATCGGGTGCGGTGGGAGCCATGTTAACTGCTGGCCGCTGACCAAACTGCATTGATATTGACTAAGAGGATTATTTTCAAAACATTTTTCAAGAACTTATAGGAAAGAAGTCATATTGTTTTTTGTGTACCCAACTTCTTCTATCTGTTTGTAAGCTATACGTCTGCAAAAGAAGGCACTACATACTAACTTTAATAAAAGTATTGCTATGCCCAGGATTTTACTACAATGTATGTTACCTTATCTGGTCTAAGGCAACAGCAGTAAAAACGTGATGAAGCCCAGCTGTATTAATATTTATTTTGGAAGGGAAAGCAAGGGGAAAACAGTTCAGTGATAATCCACAAAACAAAAGTGCATTTCAGGGCTTAAAATATTTCAGACCGTTCAAGATAATGCTGTCTTTTTGATCAGGTACAGAATGATGAGAATGTCCATTCTGAGCTCAGAAAATTGTACACACCCAAGATATGTTACTAGTGAAATCCTTCAGAATGGTAGCGTTGAATGTTTTTCCAGTCCAACATAAAAGAAATGTCTCAAAATCATGTTTTAATATAAGCTTCCTACAGTTAATGAAGAGCTTGATGTTTCTGTCATAATTTTATTTTTTTGTTTGGTTTTTTTTTTTTATTTTTAGGATTCCAAGGAAAAGTCTGATAGAATAGAGAAAGACATTGTCTTCTGTAGTAACAATTGCTTAGTCCTTTATTCAGCATCCATGCAAGCAAAACATTCAGAAAGCAAGGTAAATACTTACCACATACTTGTAATGACAGTGCTTTAATATAGCATTTTAATAAAAATTATTTAGAAGATCAAGAGCAATGCAGCTTGTTTAACATCAAATACATTTATTTGTTTTCCATTTTTTGCATCAGTCTGCAATGAAGATTCACCTTTTTTCACATAGGCCCTGTATATATGTTTTACAGTGTTTTAAAATGTAAAATCCAAATTATATATGAATCTATTTTTAAGGGAAAATTTGGACTCTTTAGGATATAATTATTTTAACTATATTCTAGATTTTATATAAAGTGGATCTCTTCATACATTACCTGTACCTCTCAAAGCGCCTCACTCATACCTTACAAGATTTTGCAGTTGATGTTGGAATCTATCACACTAATGGGAAGAAATAAGTGTTACACCAGGATTTCATTTAATAAAAATGGATTTAAAGTTATAAATAAATTAAATTACTTCAGCTTGTCACAGTGTTTAATAAGAACACTCAGATTTTCCTCTACCAATAAAATAGATGCTGCTGACACTAATAGTAGCTTGTACCTTCATCAGATTGGATTGTACATGACAAAGAAAGAATATAATATGAATATATAACCATCTATTCAGATATCTTTTGCATTTTCTGAACCTGATCCAAGATAAGTTGAAATTCCAATTTACAATGATAGAATAGGGGTACAAGTTTATGCTTTGTACCAAGATTTTATGTGCACATTTGTACAGATACCTGTGTACATTTCAAAACCAGAGATTCTTTTGGTTAAGAAGGTATTTGCAATTCTTTAAACATTATTTTAATATTCCCAGCTCTGAATTTTAAAACCATCCAGTCTTGCAAAGTGATTATTAAAACCAAGCACATTTCTGTTACTTAGTACATAACTGTGACCTGATTCCAATAATGCCTGCCCATAACTTTTGCTGTGAATCTCTCTTCAACTGCTGTTCTGATTATTTCTCAGGAATCCGCCCCTCCTGAAATCCAATTTCCAATGAAAGAACCTCCAAAAGGTTTCCACCAATATAGTACGAACATCTCCACATTTGACGTTCACTGCCTCCCTCAACTGCAGGAAAAAAATTCTCCCCCCTCATCACCCCTTATTATTTTTCCTCCTGCTTTTGAAGCAGCCAAAGTGGAGCCCAAACCAGAAGAACTTAAGGTAACCGTGAAATTGAAGCCCCGCTTAAGAACTGTTCCCAATGGCCTTGATGACTGTCGACCAGTGAACAAGAAATGGAAAGGAATGAAATGGAAAAAATGGAATGTACAGATTGTGATTCCTAAAGGAACGTTCAAGCCTTCCTGTGAGGAGGAGATAGATGAGCTTCTGAAGAAACTGGACACGACCCTTAAACCTGATCCTATCCTGAAAGACTACCGGAAATGCTGCTTCTGCCATGAAGAGGGTGATGGGCTAACGGATGGACCGGCCAGGCTTCTGAATCTGGATTTAGACCTCTGGGTTCATTTGAACTGTGCTCTTTGGTCTACTGAGGTCTATGAGACACAAGCTGGTGCCTTAATCAATGTTGAACTAGCTCTGCGAAGGGGCTTGCAGATGAAATGCGTGTTCTGCCACAAGATGGGTGCTACCAGCGGCTGCCACAGGTTAAGGTGCACCAATGTTTATCACTTCACCTGTGCCATTAAAGCACAATGCATGTTTTTCAAAGACAAAACTATGCTTTGCCCAATGCACAAACCGAAGAGCACTCATGAGCAAGAACTCAGTTATTTTGCGGTCTTCAGGCGAGTCTATGTCCAGCGTGATGAAGTCCGACAGATCGCTAGCATTGTACAAAGGGGAGACCGTGAGCACACCTTCCGGGTGGGGAGCCTGATCTTCCACAGTATCGGTCAGCTGCTGCCCCACCAGATGGTTGCCTTCCACTCTTCAAAAGTGCTGTACCCAGTGGGGTTTGAGGCCAGCCGGTTGTATTGGAGCATACGGTACACCAACCGCCGCTCCCGCTACCTGTGTTCCATTGAAGAGAAGGATGGCTTCCCCCTGTTTGTGATCAGGGTGATTGAGCAAGGACATGAAGATATGGTGCTGACTGGCCTGACTCCAGAAGGTAAACTAAAAACTGGGAACCCTAGTCGAGCTGGCCAAGGAGATCCGATTGAATTGATGCACGTTAATGTCTAAAATACCCAGAGGAAAGCAGCTCGCCTATTTCTGAGCACTGCATTTATTTACTTCATGTGAAAAAAAAACAAATACTTTTTAGAAAGCCAAAATGGAAAAAACCATAAATGATGACAAGGTGTAATATGTCATGAATCTGAGAATGTATTCACCCGTTTTTAAGAACAGTTAAGGACCAGATGGTTTTTACCATGTCCTGATCTGTAAAACTCAAAATGGGTGTGTTTTCTTTTTCATATTACTATACCTTCTTTATAGTTACGTGGCATTTTCTGGTTACTTTGGAAGCTGATAGCAAAACCAGCCTGAAATCACATCACCAGGGTTTGATTATCTTGCTTTGGAATGTTCCCATTCCAACATTTAAACCCCCCTACACCCCCCCTCAGGCCTTTAAGAAAACTCCTAGCCAGGAGAAGATTACTAGCTTGAAAATTCAAATCTTGATTTAATACTCGCTTAGGCATGTATCTCGACCTGGAAAGCAAAATTATTGAAGAATTCATCCCAATCATATGTAAGGCTATTTCCCATGATAAATACCTTTAGAAAATGTTAATGATCATTATTATCTTTCCAATGTTTATTGTATTTTTCCCTATATAGATGTTTGGGATAAAATCCTTGAGCCCATTGCATCTATACGGAAGACCTCCGAAATGCTCCAGTTATTCCCTGCTTATCTCAAGGGCGAAGATCTTTTTGGCCTGACTGTCTCTGCAGTGGCTCGAATAGCTGAATCAGTGAGTGTTTGGGAGTGTTTGGTGCCAGGCTGGATCTTCACCAATTCTTGCTTAGTAATCATCAGAATTTGGCATTTGTGGCAATTGTTTATAGAATACATTAGAGTTCTATAGTTTGAACAGCAGAACTTAACAAAATATGAAATTCATCCTTAGAACAAATAGACAGAGACAGATACACAGACATAGACACATACCTTCTGTCCTGTGCAAATAAACCAGAGCCGTTTCCCTGGTTGGTGGTGTAATGGCAGTGGGAATGTAAGGGGGGGAAATAAATCCAGTTGTGTATTTCCAACTGCCTAGAATTGTTCGGCAGTGATGACATACACATTTAATAATTAAACAATACTTATAGCACAGAACATGCTGGCCCTAAAATATTTATCATCTTGGGGTTTGGGGCTCTATGTTTTTAAAGAAAATAGAAGAAAAACAGGCAACAGTTCAATGCGCTCTTTGTACTTCTTTCCTTGTTGTGAAGAAGATGGTTTTGTTTCAAGTATCAAGAGTTGTTCCATTGGTTCTGCCGTTTCACTGACCCCGTTTTCTTCGTGTTACAGCTTCCCGGGGTTGAGGCCTGTGAGCGTTACACCTTCCGTTATGGCCGAAACCCCCTCATGGAGCTGCCTCTCGCCATCAACCCCACTGGCTGCGCTCGTTCTGAGCCCAAAATGAGCAGCCACGTCAAGAGGTTTGTGTTAAGGTATTTTCTTTTAAATTCACATAGTACAGCCCAGGGTTTATAGGCTACGTAGGATACCTCTGCTTCTGTGTGCTGCTTACAAACCCTGCTGTCTTTGGCTGTGTATGTGGCCCATCCAAGATGGGGCAGCTGCTTTAGTGTCTCTGCTAGGTGGCTTTGAATGTCTGTCTACCTAGGAGCTATTTTATGATTCACAACCTTATAACATTCAGAGAGATCTTCAGTTTTCCTTCTCTGTTTCTTCTATTCTGTGACCCTTTGGTACAGGCCTCATACCTTGAATAGCACCAGCACTTCAAAGTCATTTCAGAGCACAGTTACAGGAGAACTAAATGCACCTTACAGTAAACAGTTTGTCCATTCAAAGTCTTCTCAGTATCGGAAGATGAAGACCGAATGGAAGTCCAACGTCTATCTGGCACGGTCGCGTATTCAGGTCAGTTTGGACCAGGAAAGTATTAATTATATTTTTGTATTGAAAATACCAGATATATTTTAAAATAGCACTTATTTAATAAACATATTTTATATTTATTATTTTTTTCATTTACATATTCATGCTGATTTATCCTTCATTGAAGCTCACTTTTTGTTTATTTATTACTAGCATCTGTTTGCTGCCTACTTGAACAACTCCATTAAATTGCAACTGATTAATCTCCGTTGAACATAGTGGAACTTTCTCTCAGTACAGGTAGTCCTCCACTTAGGACTGGTCACTGAGCAACCATTTGAAGTTATGAAGGACCTTCCCATAGCTATTTATGACCTGGTTTCAAAGTCCTGATGACCTGTGTTCCCACTCCCCTGTGATCGCATGATCATATTTCATGCACTTGGCATTTATGGCCATTTGCATCATCCCATGGTCACATGGCCATGATTTTTTCCCCTCCCATAAACCACGATTTTCTTCTTGCAAAACACAAAAACACCCATTAGGTACAATGGATTTGCTGTGGCACTTGCTTTATGAGTTTGGCATTCTTTAAAGTCATAAGATTGCACAATCATGTGGTGAGTTGCTTAGTGACCACCACAACTCATGCTCATAATTCCAGGTTCAGTTACTGTCATAAGTCAAGGACTACCTGTAACCATTGTAGCATTAGTTGAAAAGAATTGTAGGATTGTTAAACTATCTTAAGTGGCCATATGAGATTTTGAGATCAATTTAAATCAGCAGAAGAGGCCAGTGATGTGCTCTGTTACCAAATCCTTCCTGCCTTTTCAGGGCCTGGGTTTATATGCTGCTAGAGACATTGAAAAGCACACTATGGTCATTGAATATATTGGAACCATCATTCGCAATGAAGTAGCCAACAGGAAGGAGAAGCTTTATGAATCTCAGGTATTCCATAAGACAAGCCTTTGTGTTTCAAGCTTTGTGGGACATGGAGGATCTAATGAGGACAAGAGTTCCGTGGGTTTCTTTAAGGCCTTTGGTGCTAATTATGACTTTACAAGGTTTTAAATAGGTTTTTCATATAGATTTTAATAATATTTGTATTTTCATTGATAACATCATCTTAAGTGACCTAAATAAGGGAAAGCCTAGCTGGCTGACTGACTGGTTATCTCTTTCTTCGTCCGGCCATCCATCCATCCATCATCTATCAATCTACATCTATGTCTATCTCACTATCTGTCTTATCTATCTTGAAGCACTGAGGTATGTGTGTATGTGCGTGTATGTATTTAATTGTTCAGATAAATTTGTTGTGAACCAACCATAGCAACATTTGATTCTTTCATTTGTAGAGGCTAAATGTGACTATGTTTGAGCCTTGGAGTTTCATTTCCATTCTCAAAATCCTAACAAGAATGCTACTGTTTTGGAAAAAGACATTGAAGTTTCTAATGTTTTAATAAACCTTTGGATTGTAATTACAGTTCAGGCATGGCTACATATCATGTCTTTGAATATTGATACTTGTTATGCTAGCTTAGACCTTTTATTTTCTCTCCTTTCTGGTTTCCTCCCCACAGAATCGTGGAGTATACATGTTCCGCATTGATAACGATCATGTCATTGATGCCACATTGACTGGAGGTCCTGCAAGGTGGGTAGTTCTAGAACAGTGGTGTGGGCACACTGTTACCTTCCCACCAAAGTGGTACCTATTAATTTACTCACATTTGCATGCCTTCGAATTGCTAGGTGGGCAGGAATTGGGGCAGGAAGGGGAGCTCACTCTTTTGTGTGGAACTTAGGTCTCGAACTCAGGCTGTCAGTTCTCCAGCTGATAAGCTCAGCATCTTTAATGGCTGAGCCATCGTGCCCCAGTGTGTCAGATTAAAATGGATCAAATTCAGCTTTGGAAGCTCACTGAATGCCCGTTGTGCCAGCCAATTATCTGCATGGGATAATTGTGGAAAAGATTGGAGGAAGGTATGCTGTATATGATACCACCCTGGGCTCCTGACAAACAGGTCACGGGACATCCATGGTCTGTGTATTTTTGAAAAAAACTTCACTTAAAACTTTTTTCCACAGCAGCCCAAGTTGCTGTTGTCTTTATCACCCGTAGTACTTTCCTACTATATCGCAACCTAGTTGTCTTATTTCCTAACCTTAAATACACAATTTTATCTTTTGTTGCTCAAAGTATCATATAGTAAAATTATTGCACAATATATAAAAATGTCTACACTTTTCTTCTCTCCCCTACCTCATAGGTACATTAACCATTCCTGTGCACCCAACTGTGTGGCTGAGGTGGTAACTTTTGAACGGGGACATAAGATCATAATTAGCTCTAACCGGAGAATCCAGAAAGGGGAAGAGGTACGGTTTATATGGCTTTTAGTACCATGCATATATTCATACAATGAATATTCTGTTGCTACTTTTTGCAAAGAACAAAATACTTGGTATTGATGGCTGGCAGACTCTGAGTCTTGCTCTCTAGACTAAAGTCTGTAGGAACCTTAGAATTTGCTCTCTAAGCAGAAGCAGTTTCCCCATCTGAAATGACTTTTTGTTTTTCCTGGGATGCATCCTATCGAAGGCTGGCATGTTTAGGATCCGGAGGGATTTTTTGTTGGGGCAGAAGACCCTTTAGCAACTGGAGCAATTTGTCCTTTGTTAAAATAGAGGCCAAAGGCATTGTTTGGAGGGGGGTGGGCAAGGTTGGTGTCCCCTTTAGGGCAATGAATCAAGATTGAACTAACACATTAATGAAATAAATAATGTTAAGAAAAAACAGAAGCAGACTTTGTCCAGGAAATAATAAGGACCTGAATTATATCTAGAACTAAAAGCAATATTCTAGGGTTGTCTCAGGACTTCTTTTAAGACAGTTGTTACGATGCCCCTTATAGGGTTGGGTTGTCTATAGGCCAGTTTAGTCTAGCGGTTAAGGCTCCAGGCTAGAAATGAGGTGAGTTCTAATTCTGCCTTAGGAAATGAAAGCCAGCAAGGGGACTTTGAGCCATTTCCTCTCTCAGCCCAGCCCACCTCACAGGGTTGTTATTGTGGGAAAAATAAAAGGAAGGATTATTAGATATGCTCACCACCTTGAGTTATATATAAAAAGGCAGGGTAAAAATAAACAGATAGTTTGTACTTCTCATTTTTTTATTCATTTAATACGATGTTTATGTTGAAAATGCCCCTATCTTTTAATTCTGGACTAATAATTAAAGCTAATTGGCCCTTTTCATTTCAGCTGTGTTATGACTACAAGTTTGATTTTGAAGATGACCAGCACAAGATTGCATGTCACTGTGGGGCTGTAAACTGCCGAAAATGGATGAACTAGATGCATTCCTTACTCCCTCTGAGGGCTGCGTTTCCCAAGGAAGAAGTGATTTTTGATGCTGTCCATTTGCAGGGTGGGGATGTGTTACGTGTATGATGAAAACAATCGCTTCTCTCAAGTTATCTCTTCTACTCCAGTGTAGAGCACCAGAAGCCAGCTGGCAGTATATGGAGTTAGGCCTGGCTTCAGGAAACTGATCTCCAGACCAGTCCAGCACTTTTGATTTCAATAAAAGAGAAATTTTCTTTTCACTAAAGAGAAATCAGACTCGGCAGAGAAGCTGTGGCTGACCTGCTGAAGGGCAGTGGGGCACTAATAATGAATGTAGACTGAAATCACCAGCGTAAGGGAGATATCCAAAGTGCTGGCCACAGCCTTACTTACTAAAGGGGCGGGCCCTCTAAACACAGGAAAAAAAATTAAAAACGTAGACACCACTGAACAAGGAATGTACTGAAATGACTTCCTTAGGGATAGAGCTAAGGGAAAAATAACTTGCACTAAAATACATTTAAAATACTTGATTCCATGAGTCAGTTTATTGTAGTTTTGATTTCTGTAAAATAAGAGAAACTTTTTGTATTTATTATTGAATAAGTGAATGAAGCTATTTTTGAAAGGAAAAGTTAGAAGCCAAGCTGCTGCTGTTACCTGCAGAACTAACAAACCCTGTTACTTTGTACAAAAAATGTAAATATTTTGAGGATAAAAGTACAGTATAAAAAATAGGAATTGACCAAATGCTACCAGATCTTGCAGCAGTTCGGGTGCTTATTAAACTTAATAGGGATGTTACAATATTATTTCGTGTTTTAAACATGTCATTACAATTGTTGTGGGTAACCAAAATCTCAATTTGAGAGAGATTTTACTTTATTTTTTTAATCTTTAAAGCAGGCTCAGTTATGCTGTATTGACTTTTTTTAAAGCAACCCTTCAGATTGATTAGAGAGCATGTAAATTACAGCAGTGGTTTTTGTACATGTTTGAGGAATTTTAGACTGATCTATTTTATTTGTATTATATTGTTACATCCCAATTTCTAAAATCAGGTTTTTTGTGTGTGTAGAATTTGTGATAACTGTGAATAACTGCTAAAACCACCCAAACTAGATGCTGAACATTGATTTTCTTTTCCAACAGAAATAGTGGAGATTATATGAACTGTTCAGCTTACACTAAAATTATGTAATGAAACTAGGAATGTGTAGTGAGAGCGTAAGTCAATAGCTGCCTTCTTGAAAAGTAAAATCAAGGAAAAAGTATAGGAATTGTGCTTTCAGCTGCAGGACTCTGCCAATAGGATTTTGAAAAAAAAGTAATTTAAAATGTGTTTGTATGAATTGTTTTTGTTTACATTTCTTTAAAAAAATAAACACTGTTTGTGTTTGCTTGTAATCAACATTTTGAACCAGGTTAGCTTTTTTATTTTGTACTTTCAATTCTGGTACTGACACATCAGTCTAAATATTAAAAAAATGAAGTTTTTTGTGTGCACAGCTAAGGTGGACTGTAAAACTGGTAGTATATTCAGTGATACAGTTCTGAACTTGTAATGTATATGGCATGATGTATTTTTATCTTACAGAATAAATCATTGTATATATTTTTCTCTTGATAATAGCTGTATGAAATTTGTTTCTTGAATATTTTTTCTTCTCTTGTACAATATTCCAACATCCTACCAGTATTTGTCTTACAGGTTATTATTCTGTTCTGTATAATAGTTATCTAATGTTGGCAAAAATGAATTTTTGAAGTATACAGAGTGTTATGGGCTTTGAAATTTGTGGAAACAAATTTAGAAAATCAGCATTTACAAATAAAATATTTTACATCTATAAATATTTTAATATTTTCCTTTATGTCAGGATGCAGCAATCCTGAATATATTATTTCCAGGGATACACCAAAGAGGCTGTTTTTGCCATCAAGAAGATACCTTAAGATAGCTCACTACTGTACCCAAAACCCAATTCTACCAAAACAGATGCATATGTAATATAAAAGTATAGAAAACATAACTGCGCAAATTATGTTTTATGCATAACATAATTTACATTTAATAAATGATCATGCTAGTAGTTCCAGTTAATTTTTTTTCCATTTTGGACATCCTTAATAATTATAGAACCTGCTCTTTTCTTTGGAATTAAAAAAAGCCTATTTAAGATTATTGTAGCCCTCTCTTTCCCAAAGTTTTTGATTATATCATATGAACAATAGATTCTGCACAGTTAATTGGGTAACAGAGGATTAGGAAGAATTTTCTACCACCAACAGACTGGCTGGTTTCATTAAATTAAAACAAAAAGATAGTTATAAAAGTTAAAATCATAAATGGCATAAGGTACTCAAGCATTTAATGTACACTAGAGACCAAAGGGACAGTGGCTAATATGTCAATAACACCTAGTGTTAATAATAAAAAATGCAATACAAAATACATAAAAATGGATATTTGTTGTCTCTCCATGATATTGCAAAGATAAATGATATTTTCCTAGACATACTTTAATGTGCTGCCTGATTTTAAGGAGGAATATCACAACCTTAAGTAGAATCTAATCCCATTCATAATCCTTAATGTGGGCCTTAAACCTTGCACTGCATAAATTAAGGGCCAGGTTTATTAATGAAAGTTTTCGGTCCAGTATCAAATTCAAGCTTCTCACAAATATTTATGTGTATCAATAACTTGTAAAATATAAAAGGATCTGGTTTTTTTTTAACTTCTTCACAAACAAATGGGGTGAAACTGAGTATGGTAAAAATCAAGCAATGTACAGGTAAGTTCCACAATTTACAATCATCACTTAGCACCCATCTGAAGTTATAACTGATCCAAAAGGGATTTATGACCTGGATTCAAAATTCTGACAATGGAGGTTTATTCTTTCAGTCACCTCACCAAAATCTGGGCACTTTTCAACATGGCTCCATTTATAGCCATCTGCAGCATCCCACAATCATTGACCATGTTTTACGATTGTTTTGCCAAAAACTGACATTTACATCAAATTTTGAGGAAAAATGTATCCATAGAGAACCATTGGTTTGCTTAACAATTGCTGCAAAAAATTGTAAAATCATTTTACAATTGTTACAACATAAAACCATAATAGACAGTCTCTACTATAGTCACATATCAAGGCCTATCTGTGAACTTTTTTTTAAAATGGTGTTTTGTACTGTGGCATTCCAAACTGCCTTGCAAGAATAGAAAGGTTATGCCACCTGCCATGGCCCCTCGCTTATCAATCATCCCCTCATGCAGAATTTCTCAAGGTTTAAGATGTCTGCATTTCAACTCCCAGAATTCCCTAGTTGAGGAATTCTGTTTCAGTGCTGCAACTCCCACAGTTGCCTTTGGGCTTTCTGGCAAACATGGGAGCCTTGGTTGGCAGGGGGGGGGGGAGGTGTAGCATTGGGGGCTGCATTGAAGCAGGCAAGTGCTACATGGTCTTCGGAATCATGAAAATGGCATCCCTGTTCAAATATAGGATGTGACAAATGGACATTTGATTAGGCTAAAATTAATACAATTATTTACAAAAAAGAGCTAAAACATACTTTTCTCCAGAATTCCAGCCATGAACTGAAATGAAAAAAGTACCATATTTCTGCAAGAAATACTGGCAAAACACGGTAGGTTTCTGACAGACCACTTAGGCTGGCTTCATTAGATGCATCCGCTAATTAAATTACATTGTCCTAATTATGACTTAGAATATTTCCTTATACTGTTGGGCTCCCAAGGAATGTCATCACACTTTTTACTCCTGCAGAAAGGAGGGGCAAGAAATGCAGCCACTTCTACTCCACTTGAAGATTGCCATCCATTGTGATTTCTAACCTTCATTAAAATAGTTTCCTTTAAGTGTTATGGGATAGAAATAGCAGCAAGGATTGCCAGCCTTAGAAAATAATGCACTAAGCCAAGAGTCCTTGCACAAGTGGGCATTCCTTGAGGAGGTATTCAATTCTCCAAGCGCCACTGCTGAAGGGAGGAGCCATCGCATATGGCCATAGTGATGTAGCCTTTGAGATTAAGTGGGTCAACCACCTTCATGCACTGTCCAACAGATACCTGATACAGCCGGTTGTTTTTCTGCAGAAAGAAACATAGCAGGTGAGATAAAACGGTTCCAAACCTATTTTTGCAGCCACATTGTTCCTTTTGGCAGGCTGATGGGGTTACTTAGATGCTCCCGTGCCAGCTCTGCCTTTAATAGCAATAGTAACAGCAATAACACTTAGATAACACAGCACTCTCTGGGTAGTTTATAATGTACGCATTATTTGAATATTGCCCCCAACAATCTAGGTCTTCATTTTACCGACCTCGGAAGGCTGAAGGCTGAATCAAACTTGAGCCCGCCAGGATACACCACTCATGTAAACCTACCTATCTAGCCGTGAAAGAGCCAGTTTTGATTAACAGTACTTTCATTCTTCCACAAATAGTTTTTTGTTTCTATAAATGTATTAGTCACCAATAAAATTAAAATACTTTGTGATAATTGCCACTTCCCAATTCCAGATTTAGATCATGACCACTCTACTAATGAATTAAGGCTAGGTATTTTGGCACTATCCTATTCCTAACAGGTTTTAGCAGGCACCAGGTTAGAAGGCAGGAGACGGTGAGTTCTAGTCCCACCTTAGGTATGAAAGCCAGCTGGGCAATTTTGGGACCAGTCCCTTTCTCAGCCTAAATCACCTCACAGGGTTCTTGGGTGGGGAAAATAGAAGGAGAATGATGAGCCTTGGTGGCGCAGTGGATAGAGTGCAGTACTGCAGGCTATTTCTGCTGATGTCGGATGCCTGCAATTTGGCAGTTCAAATCCCACCAGCTCAAGGTTAACTCAGCCTTTCATCCTTCCAAGGTTGGTAAAATGAGGACCCAAATTGTTGGAGGCAATATGCTGACCAGAGGTCGTATTCAGCAGGTTGTAACCAGTTCGGGAGAACCAATAGTGGAAATTTTGAATAGTTTGAAAGACCAGCAAATACCACCTCTGACTGGCCCCACCCCCATCTCTTCTCTACCTCCCACTGAGTCTCAGCTGATTGGCTGGGTCTTCTTTGGTTGCCCTGCACAGGAGAACAGAGCTGAAAAGCAGGTTAGTGGGATGGGGAAGGAATGGGGATTTTGCAGTAACCTTCCCCTGCCACGCCCTCCAAGCCACGCCCACCAAGCCATGCCCACAGAAACGGTAGTAAAAATTTTTGAATTCCACCACTGATGCTGACTCTGTAAACCGTTTAGAGAGAGTTGTAAAGCACTGTAAAGTGGTATATAAATCTAAGTGCTATTGCTGTTGCTAAAGTAATAAAGGTGGGATAAAAATCAAATAAATAAATAAATCATACTGAAAGGCAAGGATTTAAGCTTTCAAAACTATCTAACTGGTCAAAACCATTTTTGGCCATGTGGCATATTCCTAATTGGAGGCCTTGCCTTGTGAAAGATCCACGGCCAGTAAGGTTAAGCTTTCTCGTGAATATCTAGTTTTCACAATAATCTATGTAAACAGGAACTCATCCATGCACAATGAACCAATTCTCAAGCTTATATAAACTTTTAACAATCTTTAGCCAGAGTTACACTAGAACGAAATTCGTCCTGGCCAAATTCACTTACTCCAAGTAGCCACTGCTGAGAGCCTCCTGACCCATGACATTTCATAAGGCGTGGTGGATCGGAGGTGCGTGTTTCAGATACATCCAAACACAAGAGGTTATTTAAGATTAATTCATGATCCTCGTTGTATAGCCATACCTACAAAATTAATTATGAATATTTTAGGATCACTAGGAACCTATGTTTGAGAATGGTTTAATCACAAAGGGGAGAAAACTACATACACTTCTCTTTCATTGTGTCCGTATCACCTGCGTATGTCTCCCACCTTAAAGCAAAACTATTTCTTACTGCAGGGAATATTATTTAAGATGACATGCTGTTGATTAGCCAAGAAAATTATGAAATTAACAAACCAACCAAATCACTTCTGCTCATATGACCCTTTCCAACCATCCAGATGGAACAGCAAGAAAAATTCTCATATAGAAATAGCTGCGCTGAGAGAGGAGCAAGTGAATTAGCTCGATTGGCAGGTTCATATTTCCAAGCTGATACATTTTGCCGTTAATTAATAAAATTAGCTGAATTTACGAACGTTAACACTGAATGAAAAGGCACTTAAAAGTTGCATATATACCAAACAAATAACAGTTTCCTATTAATTTTGCTTCTGTTTGGATGATTTCAAAAGACCCCCTACCCTTTGTTTCCGTCTGTTCTACAGGCACATTTCCGATCCACTAGAGAGAGAAGATGGCAAGGAAGTAACAGGCAACAGAGAGAAAGCAGAACTGTTTAACTCATTCTTTGCATCCGTCTTCACGCAAAAAGAAACTATAGCTCAACCCACCAAAAACATAACTGTAAAAGATAGACCAGAAATAAAAGTTAAAATAAGCCAAAAAATAGTAAGAGAACACCTGTCTGATCTTGATGAAAACAAATCACCGGGGCCTGATGGATTACATCCCAGAGTTTTAAAGGAGCTGGCAGAGGTCATCTCAGAACCACTGCACCATATCTTTCAAAAATCCTGGAGCACCGGGGAACTACCAGAGGACTGGAAAAGAGCTGATGTGGTTCCCATCTTCAAAAAAGGGGGAAAAACCAGACCTAGGAAACTACAGACCAGTCAGCCTAACATCAATACCCGGGAAGATATTGGAAAAGATAATAAAAAACAGATCTGCCAACATCTAGAAACAAGTAAAGTAATAACTAGCAGTCAGTACAGGTTTGTTAAAAACAGATCATGCCAAACCAATCTTATTTCATTCTTCAACACAGTGACTAAATTAGTAGACCAGCAAAATACTGTGGACATAATATATTTAGATTTCAGCAAAGCATTTGACAAAGTAGACCACAACCTACTTCTTAGTAAGCTAGAAAAATGTGGAATAGATAGCACCACCACTAGATGGATTTGCAACTGGCTGGCAAACCTTACTCAGTGAGTAGTCCTTAATGGGTCTAAGTCTACATGGAGGGAAGTAAGCAGTGGGGTGCCACAAGGTTCCGTCTTAGGCCCAGTACTCTTCAATATCTTCATTAACGACTTAGATGAGGGAATAGAAGGGGAACTTACCAAATTTGCAGATGATACTAAGCTGGCAGGAATAGCTAATACCCAAGAAGATAGGCTCAAGATCCAGATGGATCTTGACAGACTAGAACACTGGGCCATATCTAATAAAATGAAATTCAATGTAGGGAAAAGTAAAGTCCTACACTTTGGCAAGAAAAACCAAAAGTACACATTTAGACTGGGTGAAACCAGGCTCAATAGCAGTAACTGTGAGAGGGATCTTGGAATCTTAGTGGACAACCAGCTAAATATGAGCCAGCAGTGTGCAACAGCAGCCAAAAAAGCTAATGCAATCCTAAATTGTATTAACAGAGGGATACAGTCAAGATCAAGGGAAGTACTAATACCACTCTATAAAGCCTTAGTAAGACCACACCTAGAGTACTGAATCCAGTTTTGGTCACCACATTATAAAAAAGATGTTGAGACTCTAGAAAAAATACAGAGAAGAGCAACCAGGATGATTAGGGGACTGGCTAAAACATACAACGAACGGTTACAGGAACTGGGCCTGGCTACTCTAGTAAAGAGAAGGACCAGGGGAGGCATGATAGCAGTCTTCCAATATTTGAGGGGCTGCCACAGGGAGGAAGGGGTCAAGCTATTTTCTAAAGTGCCTGTAGGCCAGACAAGGAATAATGGATGGAAAGTGAACAAGGAGAGATTCAACCTGGAAATAAGGAGAAACTTTCTGACAGTGAGAACAATCAACCAATGGAACAGAAGTTGCTCTCGGAAGTTGTGGGAGCACCATCACTTGAGACTTTCAAGAAGAGATTGGACTGCCATTTGTCAGAAATGGTGTAGGGTCTCCCGCTTGGGCGTGGGGTGGTGGACTAGATGATCTACAAGGTCCCTTCCAACTCTGATTATCTGTTATCTGTTTCATGTAATATTTACTTAAATTCAGAACTTCTTTCCCCAACTTGGTATTTTTCATATGTGCTGGACTCCAATTCCCATAACGTTACCCAATGTGTCCAAGGAATTTGGAAAGTTGATTCAATACAATTTGAAAGACAGATAACGAAACAAGCTGGAACTGCGTTGCCACGCAGAATACAATTTTAACCAAGGCACCCCTCAATATTTAATATACAGTGGTTGATTTCTGAAAATATTGAAAATTCAGGGGGGAAAAAATTAAAAAGTTATCTATTTCCTCGCTTTCCATAGAGTAGCTCAGTTTAGGCATAAATATAAACCAATCTATTGATTATAGGGTTTTTTAAATTTGTCCTCCAGTAGTGCGAACTTGTTTGTGAGTGTCTATGGAGATTCTCAGTCATCCAGGTCATAGTTGTCCCAAAGCTGCTTTTTCAAAAGGCAACTGAACATTGTTTTTCCTTGAAGACGTTTTGCTCCTCGTCCAAGAAGCTTCTTCAGTTCCGACTGAATGGTGGGGAATGGAAGCATTTATATTCCTTGCGATCATCTACTCATCAGCCCTCTTTCTGGAGTCGTTGAGGCCACTTGGAGGTTTCTCTGTGCCTTGTCACCTAAATAGTGCAAATGGGCGTGGAACCTTCTTGGAACGGCTGAAAGGACTGTGTTGTAAACAGGAGATAAACAACCGCTTCACAAACACATGGCACAACATCGGAGAACAAACCCATCAGGACCAGGTTCGGCGATCCACGTGCATTTGAAGGACAGAGGCCACTCCTTTGAAGACAGCAAAGTTCACATTGTGGACAGAGAGGACCGCTGGTTTGGAAGTGGGATCAAAGAGGCCATCTACATTAAGGTTGAACAGCCCTCTCTCAACAGAGAGAGGGTGCGCAGAGAACATGACTTACCTCTCTCCTGTTTACAACACAGTCCTTTCAGCCATTCCAAGAAGGTTCCACACCCATTTGCACTGTTGAGGTGACCCTAAGGGCACAGAGAAACCTGCAAGTGGCCTCAATGGCTCCCAGAAAGAGTGCTAATGACCAGATGACAGCAAGTACTATAAATCCTTCCATGCTCCACCATTCACTCAGAACTGAAGAAGCAAAACGTCTTCAAGAAAAAACAAGTTCCAGTTGCCTTTTGAAAATGTATTTTGGAACAATTAGTTTGTAAGTTTGGCTGTAAAAAAATAACCATTTGCACTTAACCAACAGTCCACGGATGAATAGTGAATTAGGACCTAAAAACGTAATTTCAACACTTGAAAAAAAGCAATGGGTCTTGATTTTAGCATAGGACTCACTTCTTTTCCCACCAGATCATTTTTATCAGCATAAAAGTACAGAAAAATTTCCCACCAGCCTCAGCTTCTCATTCAAAGTGACATAAGGGGAAATCACTAGTAGGTCAGAAACAATCCTGTCCACTTTTTAAAAAAATAATTTATAAGCTTTAACCATGGTTAACCATGGACAGTTTGCTACAGTTTACTAAGCTGGCACTTTTCCGTAATGCACCTAAATTCAGGTAACAAAACTGTACTCTAGATTTACTTATTTATTTAGTGTATGGCATGCAATCTAGCTGGTCAATTTTGTCTATGTGTATATGTGAAGGGAGGAGGTGGTGGTAGGTGCATTCAGTGAACAAAGGGATGAAAACTGCTTTAGCTACAGATACTTTTCTGAAATCTGCTGAGCTCCGGTGACAATTAATGCACCACTCCTGGGAAGAGATATTGCTCTTTTTAAGGTATAATTTTCAGATATATTGTTGATCCAAATAGCAGCTGGATCTGTATAGCCCCAAGAAAAACTTGCCCTAAGAAAGCCCTAAACTATCCAGAATAATTTTTCTCCACCCAATGCCTCCAAAAAAGCTACAAAACTCAGATTATACCACAAATAGCTCCTGACCTAGACCATCAGGCTTCTGTTATCTGAAGACTGTGGGATTTACAGCCCAACAGGTTTAAAGGTGCCCAAGTTGGATAAAGATTATCCTAGAACAGTGGTGGCTAAACTTTTTGGCACCGAGTGTTGAAACGGAAGTGCACGCACATGTACGCAGACCCTAGAAACCAGAAGAGCAGCTGCCTGACACGTGCGCGGGAGTGCCAGGAACCAGGCTTAGCTTCCCAGCACACGCATGCACTCTGGCCACCTGGTCTTCCATTTTCTAACACACATGCATGTGCGAAGATCAGCTGGGTGACGCTCATATGTGCTCCAGGGAGCTGCTCTTCCGGTTTCCGGCATTCTTGCATGCGTGAAGACCAGCCGGCTGGCACATGCATGCGCTCCAGGGAGCTTCTCTTCTGGTTCCTGGCGCTCCCACACGCACGATGACCAGCTAGCTGGTGCACATGCACATGCCGGGAACCCAGAAGAGTAACGGACAACGGCTGGTGTGCCCGGAGAGATGGCTCTGTGTGTCACTTCCGGCATGTTTGGCATACCTTCGCCATCGTGGTCCTAGAGCACTGATATTCAGGACCTAAATTGGCTACCTCTCAGCCAAAAAACATGCTCTTAGATAAGGGCTCTGCTACCAAATCTTAGATGGGAGTCTTCGATTTAGGGATGGTTTTTTTTAAAAAAAAAAGCAAGATAAAATCAGCTAGTAATAAGACTTTTGAGGTGAATGATGTTCAAAAGTAAATTTAAGTTTGTGTGATCAATGTCTTGAGTGCCTTTTGCCCACCTGTCAAGGCCAGGCTCTGGGAGGCTGTATTTGCAGAGAGAGTACGGAGGGGAAGAATGACACACTGACAGGTTTCCCCATTGTAGGAAAATTAGGACTGCCCTGAGCAGGAGTTAAGAGAAGAGAGGCCGATCCAACATCGGCTCAGGCTACGTAGCTCCTGATTTCTGAGTGGGGGATGCAATAAACTTCATGCTTCTCTTCAGGAAGAAAAAGACCTATCGGGCAGTTCTCATACAAATCTCATGGCTTTCCTTCACAAACTGCTTTTTTTTTTTATCAATTGTTGACAATTCTGAAAGCCAAATATGTCAATACATTCTTGCCCTAGAAATTTTATCTTCCCTCTTTTATCTTGCTTGTTGGGAGATTGAAGTTAACTTAGATGTAAACAAATGCCAAGTTTTCAAGATATGGTCTATTATCTGGTATGCCTGGTATATACTAAGCCTCTTCTAATTAGTAGTCCTGAAGCAAAAGTCAAAGTGATAGTAAAGATCTGTAAAAAACCGGTAAAGGAAGAATATGCTTACTGAATAACTGCCAAAATAAGGAAGCTGTCAGGATTCCAGCAGTGGCCGTAATCCAATCATGAGCTTCGAGCCAAGCTTCAAAAACTCCAGAGGATTAGACACAGAAATGTTTTATGAGTTGACAGAAACAAAATCTAGGTAGACGTAGTCCTTGACTTATGTCTAGTCCTTTAGCAGCTACCTGAAGTTAAGACAGACTCCAAAAACTCAGCAACCAGCCCACTTTTATGGCCAGTTGCAGAGACCCATAAAAATCACCACAATTTATATTTTTGCCAGAAACTAGCATTTACTTCTGCTTCCCGGTGAAAATGACCACTGTAAATAATGGGTTTGCTTAATGACGGTGGCATTCATTTTACAACCCCCATGTTCACTTAGCAACTTTTGTTAAAAAAGATTAAGGGGGTCATCATGTGATGACCCCCTTAATAAACAGCACAAGTAGTGACTGCAATTCTGGCTCAGTTACGGCTGTAAGTCAAGGACTCCCTATGGAACCAAAGATTGTCCCAGGAGTTCACGGTCTCCGGAGCAACCACTGTCCCCTCCACAACGAGCTCAGCCATTGGACCTTGGAGGAGGCAGCATCCAATCCAAGCACAGAGGAGAAATGAATCCCCTCCCTTTTTGTCACGGCCAGATCACTCGGTTAAGATGGTCAGCAAGGGTAGGAGACCCATCGGAAGGGTTCAGCCCAAGTGTTGAGTGGGTCCAGCTGGTTTTCAGGATATGCCTGAGGAATTTCCAGCCATCTGCCAGGCACCTCATCATGGCCTGAAACAGTGAAGACACCGTTCCCGGTAGCCCCTCTGGACTTTGGAGCAGCTCCAGAATACACAGCAACAGAAAAGACACGGGAGCAATGACGAGAAGAAAAAGAGAACACAACTAATTGGAGGAAGAGGCCCGCACTCAGGACGACACCACGGCAACAAAAGTGAAAGAGAAGCAGATCGGGGGAACAGCCTGGGTCCGCAGCTACTACTGATCAGCACATGGGGGTCAGAAACAGACTGTTGCAACACGGGGTAGTCCTTGACTTATGGCCATTCATTGTGCAACTGTTCAAAGTTACAACAGCACTGGAAAAACTGACTTAAACTTACTCTCATACTTGCATTAATTGCAGCACCCCCAGGCATGTGATGAAAACAAAATTGGCTGCTTGGCAACTGGCATGTCCTCAACTTACAGACCTAATTGGGACAGTAATTTCCACTGCTAAGCAAGGCAGTTGTTAAGTGAGCCATGCCCGATTTTATTACATATTTTGCCTTGGGTGTTAAGCCAATCGCTTTGGTTAAGTGAATCACGCAGTCATTAAGGGAATCTGGTTCACTTCATTGACTCTGCTTGTCAGAAGCTGGTTGGGAAGGTTACAAACTGTGATTACCTGACCTGCCCAGGGACAGTAAAACTGCCCTAAATACACGCCAGTTGCCAAGCATCTGCATTTGGATCATGTGTGACCATGGGGATGCTACAATGGTAAGCGTGAAAACCAGCCGCAAGTCATTTTTTTCAGTGCCAGTGTAAACCTGAAGAGTCACTAAATGAATGGCTACGTAAGATGAGGATCATGTAATCCCAATTTGCGATCTTCCTAGCCAAATTCCTACAAGCAAAGCCAATGGGGGAAATCAAATTTGCTTAACGACTGCATGATTCACTTAACAGTAGTGACTGCTTTAACAACCGTAGCAAAAAATGACACAAAATCGGGGGCAACCTACCCAGTAACGGCCCTGCTCAGTGATGGAAATTCTTGTCCCAATTATGGCCATTAAGTGGAGGACTAGTTGTATTTGGAACCATCTTTAAAAATTACATAGACAGATAAATATGTCAAATATAAAAATTCACTGAACAAATAATGACCATGGCATCTGAGGGCGTATCCTCTGTTCTGCTGGGAATGGTTGAAGCCGGCAAGCTCAACCCATGGCCTGTAGACCACATGGACCCCTGGGCAGCTAGTAGCCACAAGATAATAAAAATATTTTAAAAAACGAAGGAAGTTCACTGTTTATGTATATTAACTATATTATATATTTTATATGCGGCCCAACTCCTCTTCACTCAGTGAGGCCTAGGCAAGCAAAAAAGTCGGACGACGATGGACTAAAGTAAGGCAGCCCTCACATGTCAGACGTGTCAGCGAGATCAAAATTAGCAAAGCAATAAAGGGAACTTGCCTGATTTTTATTACTGTAGTCACACTCTCTGACCACCACAAGTCCTCCTTTTTGGCTCGGGTGGCTTTGCGCTGCTAGACATTTATTAGTGTGAAGGTGATGCAACTGCAAGGAAAAGGAACACAAACACACTGAGGAGAGAACAACCGATGTGAGCAGAGGAGAAATTTCCAACCACCCTTCCTTAACATTCCTGTTATATTCTCTAAGAAACAAAAGAGTGAGGAATAAACAAGGAAGGAGGAGAAGGATTTTTACAAGTATAAATTATCACCCAACATCTTCAGCTTCATTTTACTGGGGTATTTCACAAATGAAATATTTGTCTCATTCTATCATTAATATTTGCCACCATCCTGATGGGCCAAGAATCAACTTGGCAAAAAAGATGCATGATATGCAGGGGCATAAGATCTCTCCTTAAAAAGCCATCTGATCACTTGTATGGCTACAACTGCGTTACTTATGTCATGAAAAACATTACTGCTAGGAGTGGAGACAGTGTAATTAGAGAGAAATATTACTACTTGGCAGCTTTAAAACAAAAGGTATATGAATAGAAAACTAACTGGCACAATGACTACACTTTTTTAAAAAAATTCAGTGCTAGAAACCAATTTCTGTAGAAGGACTTTATATTGAAAGTATAGTGGTCATAGCGGTTAAACTAGTATATTTTGAAACTCTGCTTCTAAATATGGATAGTAGACAAGAAAACAAGAAGGGCTGTGATTTTTGGGAATCCACCACTGTAACTAAGAATGGACATTTTTTTTAAAAAAGATGGAGGCTCCTGGACTTTATAATAATGTACTCTGCCTAGAATTTAGATCAAAAAGTCATCCCTTTTAGAGCACAGGTGCCGCGACCAAAATAAATCACTTTGATTTCTGCTGATTTCTACGTAGCTCCTTTGTATGTACAGCTAAGAGAAGCTGCAGGCCCGAGGAGTGAAAGCTACCAGAACAAAAGCTGAATGTGTACTTTTACCTCAGTAAGTAGGGCAGCGCTCTAGTTAAATCAAACTACAGATTGATCCAAAAGGAAGAAAATGTTAGACAAGCTATTTACCTCCCCAGGCTGTGCAGCCCTTGCTGATAAAGGAAATCACATGGCAAGCGTGCTTATCAAAAATTAGATTTAAAAAAACTGATCAGCACTGACCATTCAGTTATGATGTGAGCCCTTTTCATCACAGCTTTTAGCACCGGCTGTAGAAGACATTCAGAAAGATTAAGCACTGTTTGCCCAAACAGAAACCAAATGACAGTCAGACATCTTTATTCCAATTACTGCAGTGTATTACTTATTTTAAAGCTAAATTGCTGTGTTGTACTAATATACTTCCTTTCCCTTCAAACACCACTTCAAAATTTCCACGTCTAGTTTTTTTTAAGAGCTTGGATTTAAGCAAATCTGAAGAACAGCCTCTTACCCTTCCTTGTTGCAATATTTTTGGTCTTTTCTGTCCTTTGTTGAAAAAGACCGGAAGTTGTACCTTGGCATTGGGCCCAGAGATTTGCATCTCTGGATACACATTGTCTAAATACCATTTAAATGATTTGCAGTTCAATTTTTTTCTTAATTCCACACGGTCAGTAATATTCCCATAGTTCCTTGTTCGCAGCTCTGGACGTAAGGCAAAATACTGTTCCTGTTTGAAAAGATCACAAAAGAGAATCATTGGTATCGCTGTTATGCGGAACTAAGTCTAAGAACAGGCAATCCTCACTGAATGACAGCAATTTGCAGACTGATAACTCTGTTGCTAAGCAATGTGGTTGTAGGAAATTTGATGTCATGCGACTACGGCAAATTATGCAGCAGTTCTGATTGTGGCTGTTAAGCAAATCCTGCATAGTCTTTGGTGTTATCCTTTGCACTCTTCTCTGGCTTTTCACTGACCAGCAGGGAAGGTCACAAATGCCAATTGTGTGTGGTTGCAGGACGCCGCAAATACTGTAATTGCAAACAGTTGGCCAAGCGCCTGAGTCGTGACTGTATGAGGCTAAAGTGGTCACAAATAAGAGGATCGGTTGTAAGTCTCCTCATTCAGCCTTGTTGTAACTTCAAACGGTTGCTGAATGAGTGATCATTAAACAAGGACTACTGGTAACCACAGCATTAGGTTGGGAGGTGGGGAGACTGATTTCTCTGAGCTATACATTCAAATTCTTTCCCCAGCTAAAAATTACAAAATACTACTGAAAAGAATTAAAGTTTTTACGTTGTGTTTGCAACATTTATGCCTCTCTTCCCTTCCCATATGACAGGCATCCGAATTTCCAGGCACAGTCTAATAATCAGAATCACTAATGCCCTGGAAATGGAAGATGCAGCAATGCTTATTTCCACCAACAGCCATAAAATCAATAGATCTTTTTTTTTCCAGGAAGGTGGGAACAATTCCTGGGTCCTTCTTTTGCCCCCTTCACAGGTGCACTGAGGTATATTCCTTCTCCCACCCACCCGCCCCGCCCCGCCCCGCCCAGTAATACCTAGTAGTGGCAGACTTGCCTTGTATTCATCCATCCACACATGCGCAAGGCGTAGAGAGTTGTGTGCCATTGTGTCCTGCCCACCTGGAGACCCATAGGGGCGCCTTTTACGGAAGATGTGCCCTACTCTGGAGCAAGGGAGGATGAGAAGTTTGCCTCCACACATCCAAATCTGTTCGGGAATAGAAGGGCTTAGTAAAATATTTGTACTGAAGGCAGGTGATATTAGGCACAAGATCTAAGTTTCTGAAAAGGTCTGCTTATTTGCATAACTGTTACACCCGGGTCTTATTAATGACCTCATTAAGGATGACAACTGTCTTCAAAGCTCCTCCAGTGACACAGAATGAAAGCGGGGAGTTTTATAATACAGGTAGTCCTCGACTTACAACAGGTCATTAAGTGACTGTTCAAAGTTAGAACAGCACTGATTTATGGCCATTTATCACAGTTACGACCTTTGCGGCATCCCCATGGTCACATGATCATAATTTGGCCGCTTGGCAACTGGTTCATACTTACAACCATCATGGGATCCCCTTTTGCAACCTTCCGACAAAGTCAATGGAGAAACCAGATTCACTTAACAACCGGGTTGCTAAGTTACCAACTGCAGTGATTCATTTGAGACAAAAAAAAGGTTGTAAAACGGGGCAAAAGTCACTTAATAAATGTCTCATTTAACGACAGAAATCTTGGGCTCAGTTATGGTCGTTAGGTTGAGGACTACCTGTATTGTGAAAGCCCTTTATGGCATCGGTCCAAGGTATCGGAGGAGCTTTTCCTTCCCCAACAGGGTTAGGCTCAGGGCTTGGGCTGCTGGGGGTTCGCAGGGGTTCGGGAGAGCCCCTAGTTAGGATTCTGGATAGTTTGGAAAAAAACCCAAATCCCACTCCTGGCTGGCCCCACCCACCCCTCCTCTCTCCTCCCAGGAGTCCCCACACAGCCCGTTTTGGATGCAGGTTAAGTGCAGGGCACACACAGAGGCTCAGGGAGGGGCGAAAAATGGGCCTTCTGGAAGTTTGGGAAGGCCAGAAATGGGCCTCCGGAAAGCCTCCAGAGCCCTGAGAGTGCAAAAACGCCTCCCCTGCCATGGTGGTACAGGACGCCGACTAGGCCAAGCCACCATGGTCATGCCCACCCTGCAACCATAGCAGAGAACCTTTTGCTAAAATTTTTGAAGCCCACCCCTGGTTAGCCTGCCCCACTCATGCTGGCAGAAGGGCCTACTGTGGACCCCATCAGCCAAGGAACATCTACCCACAGGAGGCAAGTTATCACACACACACACACACACGTTTCAGCCTTCAGGAAAAGCCTTAAAACCTGGTTATGCCGGCTGGCATGGCGTCCTGAAAGAGAAGCCACTGGCTGGAGGTGGTTTGTGTACCAAGAGAAGACACCACCGCTACTCTGCACCACTCGTATGGTTTTTAGTTTGTTTCAATCTTTTGTAATTTTAATCTCTTTTTCTATTAATTGTTATTATATCTATACATGTTTTATTACGTTGTAAGCTGTTCAAAGATGCCCCAAACCATGAGATGGGGGCATGTAAATTTAATATACAACAATAAATTACCAAGAGGATCTCTTTTTAGAATAGCATGCAATCCACCATCTGCTTATTTCCCACAAATTGAAGTTATTTTATTTAAAAATAGGCTTTATATAGCTATTTTACAAATTATTTTTCACCTTAATTTTACTGGATAGCACAATCCACAACATCTCTGAGAACACTGCAAACAATTAAAAGTTTTCTGAATTCATCATCAAATTGTTTTCACTCCAGAAGAATGTCAGTTGCCTAAATTCAAGCCCTGTCTTTCTGTAACAAAAGCCCCACAAACCATATGCCTCTCAGTTCTTTATAACTATTATATATAATATATATTTATATGTTATCTTTTATACATAAAACAGATTGTAGCTAACTAGATAGTTAGATAGCAAGAGAAACAGTCCTTCCTGCTTTTAACTAAATAATATTTCAATTACTCTCACAATAATTACATGTATACTAGATAATTTTTGTGTGTGTGTTGCAATGGATGTTTTACCTAAAATTATCTCAGAGAAACTACTACTCTAGAATTACTGTTTACCATTTTGGAGGGTTTTTCTTTTTTGGAAGCTAACTTCATCTTGCCAGAATCCTTTCTAGCTATTTAAAATAAGCAAAATTAACACTACTGTTGTCTTCAGTGCTGCAGAAAGTGATCGCCTAACAATAATGCGCCAACCCCTCCCGATTCTGAAAGTGGCCTGCATCAATCATCCAAGAATGGAAAAGAATGCCCACTAGTAAATCCCAAATCACATACCCGAAATGATATTTCCAGATTTTCCCCTCCCCAGATGTCCATGCCGCTGTCATACTGTCCAAGCGCATTGAAATATTGTCTGTCCATTGCGAACAAGCCTCCTGCCATTGTGGGAGACCTAAGTTGGAAATGAATTCTTTAGCAAAGTCAAAGAAGTGGCGGAAGTGGAAGAAAGAAAAGGGAAACATAGATCTACAAAGAATTGGAAGGAAGGAACTTCCTAGGTCAGGGGTCCCCAAACTTGGCAACTTTAAGACTTGTGGAAGTCCACAAGTCTTAATGTTACCAAGTTTGGAGACCTCTGTCCTAGGTCAAGAAAATATTTAAATCTAACCAACTGCCCCTTGCCTGGAGCAGCCTCAGGAGGCAACAGCATCGCATGAAGGGATCAGGGCTTGGCCACCCAGTGTGACCTTGGTCAAACATGGATTTGCAGGCAAGTGGCCAGAGCACAGCCAGGAGCTATTGATTTGACCCTCTTAAGACAGTCCCAGTTTCTCATGTGGCCCCCTGGGAATACTGCCCACCCCAGCTCTACATACTACCTCTATGGTTTCATTGGATGGCAACAGAGAACAAGGTCTTGTTGCCTTATAAACTTAATAGAAGAAATGAAAGAAGCAGTTGATCATAATCTTAATAAAAACGAGAGAGAACAAATGTTATTATTTACTGAACAAGTTTCTTCTTAACACCTTTTTAAAAAAATAAAAATAGCAATAGAACTTATGTACCTCTTTACAGGGCTTTCCAGCCCTCTCTAAGCGGTTTACAGAGTCAGCCTATTGCCCCCAACAATCTGGGTTCTCATTTTACCCACCTCGGAAGGATGGAAGGCTGAGTTAACCTCGAGCCTGGTGAGAATCAAACTGCCAAACTGCTGACAACTTTAAAAGTACAACTATAATGACATACATACATACATATACATATACATATACATATACATATACATATACATATATATATATATATGGTATTCGGCTTGGTTCGGGTATTTTCCCACGTCATTGTAGTTGTTCTTTTAAAGTTGTAGCAACGTTTCAGCAGAATCTCATCTGCCATCATCAGGCTTCTGTATTGTGTCCGTCTGTGGGTCAGACTTTTACAGTGGTTTCAGATTTAAATTTGGGGCAGCCTATTGCTGTGCCAGAATGGTTTTTTCTTCATCCTGATTGGTTGGGAGTCTTGGTCTGTGTTTATTGGTCTCGGAGTTTGCTGTGTTCTGCTTGATTGGTGTCTCTAATATCTTCTGTCTGTTTTTTGGCTCTTTTTGTATCTTGATTGGCTGGCAGCATTGTGTTACTTTATTGTAACCCAACCAATCAGGATGAAGAAAAAACCATTCTGGCACAGCAATAGGCTGCCCCAAATTTAAATCTGAAACCACTGTAAAAGTCTGACTCACAGACGGACACAATACAGAAGCCTGATGATGGCAGATGAGATTCTGCTGAAACGTTGCTACAACTTTAAAAGCACAACTATAATGACGTGGGAAAATACCCGAACAAAGCTGAAGGCCATATATACATATATATATATATATATATATATATATATATATATACACACACACACATATATATACATATACATATACATATACATATACATATACATATACATATACATATACATATACATATACATATACATATACATATACATATATATATATATATATATATATATATATATATATATATATATATATATATATATATATATAATTTGTTTTCTTAAGTTTTTGCAGGTACTTACATGTATGGTATTCAGCTTTGTTCGGGTATTTTAATGACGTGGGAAAATACCCGAACAAAGCTGAATACCATACACACACCCACATATATCTTGACATATGACTCTTGACATATGTATCTTTTCCTTTATGTATACTGAGAGTATTTACACCAAGACAAATTCCTGGTGTGTCCAATTACACTTGGCCAATAAAGAATTCTATTCTGTTCTATTCCGTTCCTTTCCATTCCATTCCATTCTATTCTTTATGTACGCATGCGCACAAGCGAACGGGGCCATTGTGAGTGGAGGTGGGGGTGCGTGCCTGCTCATGCACATAGGCACTGGCCAGCCACTCACCTGGGCTGGTAGCCAAGAAGCCATGGCCTGGTAGCGGGCCACAGCCCACAGGTTAGCATTAGAGGATGGTATTTGAAACTGGGATGTCTCACCTGATGGGGGCAATGGCTGGTTCGGGTCCTTCCAACTCTGACAAAGGAACGAGATCCCATTTAAAGTGAAGGCCCCAGTTGAACCCTCCTCGGACAACAGGAGAGGAGCTGTACGTCAGCGTGTCTGCACTGATGATATCAATCACAGGACAAACAACTGTCCTGCGGGATTCCTGGATGGGCGTCAGCAACGGCTGCAGCCACATCTCGTTCACTTCACAATGGCTGTCCAGAAACACAAGCACCTTTCCTGAGAAAGCAACAGCAGAAGAGGCATAGGAGATACAGAATAACCAAACAACAACATTGGAAGGGACCTTGGAGGTCTTCTAGTCCAACCTCCTGCTCAAGCAGGAGACCCTATAACTATTTCAGACAAATGGCTGTCCAATCTCTTCTTGAAAACCTCCAGTATTGGAGCACCCACAGGTTCTGGAGGGAAGCTGTTCCACTGAATCATTTTTCTATGAGGAAATGCGTCCTTAATTCTAGATAAGTTCCCTCCTTGCTGAGTTTCCATCCACTGTCTCTTGTTCGACAAAGGGCAAGAAGACAAGAGACAAAGCCCTCCTGAGAACACCGTTATCTCAAGAATATTAAGACACTTATAACTTGCACCTTTCCGTGTAAGAGAAAATGGGAATTAGTACTGAGAGGAGCTGATAGGAAAAGAAACAGCGGGAGGGGAAAACCCCTCGGCATTAATGGGAAGAAGTTATGTTTCATTGGAAGGTATGGAGCGAACTTGTTTTGTACCCAGAGATATCATGGGCTTGGTTCCAAAATATTGCAATAAAGCGAGTTTTGGGGTTCCCAGAGCACATAAAAGTTATATTATTCTATAGTCTATTAAGTGTGCAATATCATTATGCCTAAAATAAGGTACATGGCTTAATTAAAAATACTTTATTGGTAAAAACTAGACTTGGGCTTCAGTAGTTGTAGTGTTTTGGCTAGTGGAGGGTCTTAAAAAATGCATTATCAGTGAGTCCAATAAAACAAAGTGCAACAAAACAAGGTATGCCTGTATTTCTATACATTCTACGTTTGCCGGAAATCATTAGGTACAAAGTGAACTAATGTCACTACTGTAATTTCAACCTATTTAAATGACGGTCGCAGTGTCCCTGGGGCAAGAGATCACCTTTTGTGACCTCCTGATAAGCAAAGTCAATGGGGAAATCAGTTTATTTAACAACTATGGCAAGAAAGATCATTGGATGCAGCAAAGATGACTTAACCACAGAAAGTTTGGGTTCAACTGTGATTGCAAATCGAGGACTATCTGTACTATATTCCTACAGATTTATGGCAAACAACCATTAGTGAATTTACTGCATTGATAAACCTCACTATTCCCAATAATTCTATTTAGGAAGAGTACACCACAAGGATATAACATTGCTACTTAAAGGCACAAGGTTAGGGTATTGCCTGCATTAGTGCTGGATGTTACCTGTAGCATGGGAAGCTCCAACCATTCTCCCTCGAATTAGCCCTTCACGCTTTTCATTTCTTACTAGTTTCACTTTATTTGGAAGATTTTTCGTTAAATATATGTCCAAGTCTTCTTTTAAATCAGCTACAATAGGAGAAGGAAAGATGAACAAAAATATTGCTTTATAGTCATCCTAAACCTTTCCAGCTACTTCTCACATTTCTTCTATTTTAAAAGGCTGGCAAAACAAACCTGAAATAAAACCCAACAGCTGTGACAATTGTTAAGTGTTCTTCCTTGTGGAAGGAAATGAGATAACTGACTAATCCTAGTGACACGTCCTTCTCTAATAAAGATTGGAATTTAAAAAGGTATGTCAGTATCCATGGCATAATTAGAAATGCAAGAGAACAGAGAATCAATCAGACTATCATTTAATGGACAGAATTCCATTTCT